>NW_010408084.1:0-8121 GCF_000710305.1 Buceros rhinoceros silvestris | reverse complement strand
CCGCTGCTTGGTGCTTGAGAGGCAGCTCCAGGAGCTGCAGTCTGCAGACAAGGGCATGGTAAGGGTGGTTGTCTTGGTGCAAGGGAGAGGAAAGCCTATGGCAGATGGGTCCACTGACTGTGCAGCGTGGTAGCTGCTTTCGATCCTCCTAGTTCAGTGCTGTCTGCCATGCGTTCGTGCTTTCTTTCAGGAGCTGTTTGCAACAGATGCTGCTCCAGGAGCACCCCAAGAAAAGAATGAGCCTCAGAGAGGCAGTTACACACCGGAACTGCAGGAGTTGCAGCTGAGGTAAAGAAAGCCTGAGAAAACAGGGTTGGGGATGTTAGTTCTGATGGAGGTCTTCAGGCTAGCAACAAGCCAACTCCTATCACTGTCTGTGACAGTGTTAGAAGAACTCAGTTCCACACCAGGACCTTGTGCTAGTGGAGGAACCGTTACGCGCACCTGAACAGCTGTCGTTAGTTAGCTCTTTGGATAGAGCATCCGAAGTTGAAGGGACAACGTGCAGCAGCAATTCCAGCTGACTGTCACCAGCCAAACTAGCATCTTTGATGTGATGGGCTGCTGGTTAAGAATGAGTAACTGCTTCAGAATGCTCAGTGGTCCTGGTCTCGAGGCTGTTAGCGTGGGAGTGCCTGGAATTGAGACCTAGCATATGATTCCTTGTACCCTTCTGGAACCAGATCTCGCACGTGGTTCCTCATACCCTTTCAAAATAACTTTCAGAAGGTGGGGCCACAGGTGACAGAGATGAGGAATTCTTTCCTGATCTGATGCAGAAGCTTCAAGAGATTCTCTCTTGCTTTCCAAATAATTTACTAATTTACTAATAAAAGATAACTGAGTCTTGTAGGTGAAGTGGAAGGGAATTGGAGCCTGTTCACATACTGCATCAATGAAAACAACAACAACGAAATAGTCCCTGAATCAGCCCTTTCTGGGCATATGCTTGGTTATTTTCTGACAGGTTGTCCGAAACAGAAGATATACACAGCAGCACAAAGCAGGATCTGAGGTATTTAGAAGAGCAGCTGGAGGAAGAACGGGACCGTCGTCTTGCTGTAGAGGAGGCGCTCTCTGCAGCACAGGATCAGATCACGAGGTGAGGGAGCTTGTACAAACAGGCAGGATCACCATAGAAGTGTGATGATCCCAGCTCTGTCTTCATCTGCACTTCACTACAAATGACAAATGTCACTGGGGCACAGAAACCAGTATATCATGAGTATCATAGAATGGCTGAGGCTGGAAGGGACCTCTGGAGGTCCTTTACTGAGGCCTTCCAGTACTTAAAGGGGCCTGTCCGAGAGCTGGGGAGGGGCTGTTGAGCAGGGGCTGTGGGGACAGGACAAGGGCTGAGGGGTTCCACTGCCAGAGGGAGAGTCAGAGCGGAGAGAAGGGAGAGATTGTTGCTGCTGAGGGTGGGCAGAGCCTGGCGCAGGCTGCCCCGAGAGGTGGCAGCAGCCCCATCGCTGGCCCCATGGCAGGTCAGGTTGGCCCTTGGGGCTCTGAGCCCCCTGCTCTGGGGGCAGATGTCCCTGCTCCCTGCAGGGCTTGGGCTGGAGGAGCTTGGAAGGTCCCTTCAATCCCAGCCATTCTCTGGTTCTGTGCTCTGGTCCAGTGCCCCTGCTCAGGCAGGGCTGTCGAGAGCCTATTGTCCAGGACCATGTTGGCTTTTGAATATCTCCAGGGACGTGGACCTCACAATCTCCCTGGGCTCCATGTGCCTGTACTTAGTCACCCTTACCGTAACAAAGTGTCCCCTGATGTTCAAGCTGTCCTTCAGCTGCAGACAAAGACAGAAAGAGACAACTGAGTAGACACTGACAAGTCCTGACTGGAGTGAGATGCCAGCCTTCCCAGTGAGTTAAATTCACTACTGGAAAATATAATTTGGAGACCGGGAACTGGGAGAAGGCAGAAGAGGAGTTCTCATACCTCTGGGGGATTTGTCTCCTCAGGAAGCATCTGTCTGTCATGGGCAAAACAGTCTCGACTTGAAGGATGTCACTCAGTTTAAATGTGTTGCCAGTTAACATAAACTTTTAATTAATTTGGGTATTGAGAAAGAAACACTTAAGAAAAACACTTACCCGGCTTTTCCCAGGCTCAGCTTCAGTCTGACGCCTCTCCTCCCCCTTTCCTCATACCCCATCCCATTGCTCGCACCACACGTCACACTCAGCGCAGCAGGAGGCTGGGCTCGGCTCTGTATGCTGCTGCTCGTTTCTTACATGTTTCCTCCTCCTCCCAGCAGCCACCACCCTTTGTAAAATACGTTTGGGCAGAGGCACCGTGGGCTCCTCTGGGTGTGGGGTGGGCACACGGGGAGGCGCTGTCCATTGCCAAGCCCGGTAGAACTGGCTGAGACTGGTACAGGGCACCTCGTGGCCTCCTGCCACACAGTTCTCCCTTGCAGTTCCCTGGTAGCAGACCCTCACCACTCAGGCCCAGTGCAGCGTGTCTCGGGTTACCTGACAGATGCCCTTCAGGCAGCAGAGGAAAGGCTGTTAGGGTTAGGAGCCAGTGAGGCGCGTGTTACCATGCCTGTTTCTCCTCGTGACTGTGGAAGCGGGTTTTATCACGTAATGTGATTGTGGGCACTTGTGCTGTGCATTTCCTGGTGCTTAAAATAAACCTCCCTACTGGAGTCTTTTACATGAAAACAATGGCTTTCATTGTGCTAAATGTGCCGATTCAGCCAAAAAGGAATTGTCTGTATGGAGGAATTCAGGATGGAGTTCCCTAGGAATTGCTACACTACTCAGACGACACAGCCCCATCTAGCACAGAGTCTATAAAACCCCCCTACAACTGATTCCACGTCACTGACTACTGCTGGCCCCAGGCCTCGACAGTGCTGCTTCCACGTTTCATCCTTTAGTAGCAGCTTACCAGTCGGTCACTAGGAAATAGCTACCAAGAACCAGCACTACTGGGACCCAGGCTGGCTCCCAAAATAATTTCCTAGAATTCAAAATGCACAAATAAATCATCTGCCTTGGTTTTCTTCACGTCACACACTACGAAATTTCACTTCAGGTAGAAGACAGAGACCTCAGTTAAGCTGAGGTTTGAAATTCCTGAAAGACTAAAGGAAAAAAACAGCACCAAAAAAAGATCCTGAGTTTTGAAGTGACCGGTTATAAATTAGGTAGGAAAGGATTCCTCTGCCAGCAGCTGCCCCTCCACTGAGAGGACCGGCAGTCTGCATGTGCAGCAGTTTTACTTTCCTCCCTGACCGCGGGCACGGGAGGTGGCTGGCACCGAGCGCGTACCGAGACCACAACGTGCCACGGCTTCACCAGCCCCCAGGTGGGAAGGAGGGCTGCTGCCCTCTGCGCCGCCCAGTCCTCCTGCCCAGCTCGAGGTCAGGAGGCGCCACAGTTGCGCAAATGCAACCAGTTCCCGGCCAGGACTTACTTGCAACAGTTGATTACTTTTTTACCTCCTTTGCTAAGCTTGTCTACCATGGTGGTTGGTTTGGCACATCATAAGAAGCTGAATTTAACGTCACATTTTCTGCGGCAGGTTGCAGTCAAGTGAGTGGACATCTTCCCTGAGTGCGAGCGTGGATATGGCCCCAGGTCACGAGCATTCCTTGCTGATTGACTCCACGGATACTACTCTCAGCCAAGTAAGAATTTTCCTTCACAGCTGTCAATGATGCGAGCGCTGGTCGGTGCAAGAAAATGTGAACTGAGAACTGGGACCCTGTAGCAGCTAAACTGGACCCTAGAGCAGCTAAACTGCTCTGTGCTCACGCTGGGTTTGTGATTAGAATAGACCATTTCTGCTTTCTACTGGAGCGTTGGCAGCTGATGTTCCATTGTCCTGGGGACTCCTGGAGAGGAGCTCCTGTAGAGTCGGCTCACCAGTTTCACGTGTCCTTTTGGCTGCAAGAATGGAACAAATAAAAACTAATTTTCTTACTCCAGGCCAGAGGACAAATTGGGATTCCCAGTAGCTTGAGACTCTAGCAAAAAAGCACCATTGATCCATTTGTTTATATTTCACTCGTAGGGGCTACAAATTCCTAGAGACCAAGTGTTGGAGGGATATATTCTGTATCCTGCTGCCCCTTCTTAAGCAGAACTGGAGGGAGCTGGTTCTTAAACTTGCAGAGAGCAGGGGAAGGAGAATATTTCACAGAAGATTGGTTCTAGAGGGCAAATCTGACAGCAGAGTGGGTTTGGGAAGGTTCATGTTCATTAGCTTAAACTTAATCTTCATGGTCTGGAGAGCTCTGGGTGAAGGCACCTGGGGACACGCTTGTTCCTGGTACTGACTGGTCTCTTTTTACTCTTCCAGTCTCGGAATATCATTGGACTGCGACGCCTGTTACGCTCTCTCTTCCGTTCCCGGACCCACTTGCCTCTGCTAGTGGCCATGTACCTGCTTGCTCTCCACGTTCTGCTCTTCCTGTGCTTTACTGGCCACCTATGAACAGGAATAACAGCCTTTTCTTGAGCCACAGCCCTCTGTGCAATAATGAGGTCCTGCATTCCCTATCGATAGGGTAGTGCTTCACCCAGCTGCCTTCTTTCTCCCCATCAGCCCTTAAGGAGCAGCTGGCCCCAGCTCCTTGCACCTGGGCTGCTGCTGTCCAAGTGTGCAGCAGCCGGTGCTGGCGCCCAGGATCTGTTTCCAGGACATCTGCCATTCCTTTGGTGTTTTTTAAATGAATGGTTCATTTTCTGAGCCAGGGCCCTCACACTACAAGCTTTGATGACAGCATCTGTTCCTGTACCTGGAGGCAGCACCACTCATTTTATAGAGTATTGTGCTATGGTAGGAGTAAGGAAGGTGTTCGTGATTTGCTGCTGTACTTCAGCACTTCTAGGAACTGCAGGATCTTTCCTCTCTTAGACTGAATCAGTGAGTTGGGTTGGGGAAACCCTGTGTCTAGATAGAAGAAAGAAAAGATTCTTCCCTTTCTTCTATCCCTTAGATTTGCTCTGTGGCTCAGTGCTGTTGGAAATGCCTATCCTGAGAAAGTTGTGGACACCTTAAGGAACATGAATTGAATTTCAAAATCAAGTTTCCTGCTCAGTTGTATCTAAAGAAAGGCCGAAATTTGTATATCTGGACCTGCTGAGCATTTCATTTAAAACCAGTCACATATCTGCCCTGACAAGCCTATAAAATGATGTCAGTTACTTACGGAAAAGGAACATGAAACAAGAACCTTGTCTGCTCTAAGTTTTCATGTAACCTTGCTGTTGACAGCATTCGTGCGCCTCTCACGGTGGAAGGTGCTGGCATACCTCTTGAGATGAGAGCACCCCTTATCCGGCGTCCTCATCCACTGAACCCTTGCCATGAGATTAAACCTGCACAGGCTGTGTTGAAGGGTTCCCTGATGTGGAATGTGGGCCTGGATCAAAGGCAGAAGCTCCAGAAATGTGCTGTCCCCACTCCACTGAAAAAGGGACTGGAGATCTGAAACCCTCTGGCATCTCTGCTTTAGGAACAGTCTGCTGTGGAAAGCTAGTGCTGGTCATCGGACTTGTGGGAACCTAAAGCAAATGGATGCAAATGGACTTTCCCCTTCCAGAGGGGAATGCGGAATGCAGAGAGGATAGTGCCAGTGCATCCCCTGTCGGAACGGTCGTTTGGAGAACGAGCCAGAAGGGTTGTATCTGCCTCTTGCTAGAGTATGCACTCTCGTGTTTCCCGGAGGAAAGAGGCAGTTCTTTTGACATCACTGGTAAACTGAGATTCTCTAGCCAGGGAACAACGCCTGTTTGAGGGTGGATTGATTTCATGGGGGTGACTAAAACAACTGGATCTCTGGCAGGTCCAGACCACTGGCACTACACATCCATTTGTGCAGTACCCCGATTATCTGTATGGACTTCCTCAACTACGTAAAATTCAGTGACCAAATACTTTGCCTGTAGCTCCCCAGGGCATATGCTTCTGTATATACAATAAAGATTATTTTTCAGATGGAATTTGTGTCATGTAAATGGCAGAGGTCTCTTGAAGGTTTGGTGCTGCTGTGTCATACCTTCTACAGGACCGCCCTGGGACTGTAGGTCACTTTGGTGTCACTTCCTTGTATGCTGATTGCAGAAGGTTTCTTCATATCGTTCGAATGCCCATGGAGATGATCCTTTTCCCCAATCTCACACCTCTCTCTGCCTTTTTCAGCTTTTGCTGCAATGACAAAAGAAGTCCCAGCACTTCCAGTAAACCCAGAGCTGCTTGTGTTGACTTTTCTTTGCACTGAGGCAGGTTTGGCTGAACTCCGTTAGAGTTGTGCAACCCTCGAAAGACATGGGAGTGAGCAACAGCAAGCTGGAAGCTACCACCTTAGATGGGACTAAAAACACACTGCCCTCTTCCAACTTGCTCTGGCCAAAACCAGGTACCCCTGTCACATCTGCTACTTCAGCCCACCACCTCCGTTAGAACAAGCACTGGTGATGGGGTGTTGTATGACTGTAGATGTTTCCCCTGTATTTAATAGGAGCAAGAATTATAAGCCCGGTGTGTTTCCTTCAAGTCCACGATGCGTGTTTTCCCGAACTGAACTGAGATGGCTTCCGCTGGTTCAGAGACATTTAAATATTTTATACCTTCAGCTGGAACATTTACAGCTTAGGTTAACTAAATAAATAAAAACAAACCTCAGAAAGGAACCCCTGATGTGATGATCAGAGTCTGCCCTTAATCCTTGGGAGCTGACCCGATAGAGATGTGGTATTTGAGCTGACGTTTCCCATTGCAAACACTTCAGCCCGTTGTTTCATCTCTGGCTGATGGACCTGCCCTGCCTATTCTGATCTATCTGCAATAGAGTCGGAGAAGGAGACCGACCAGCGGAGCTGTGCTCTCCCATCTCTGTTACCTACAAGCCCATTCCGCGTGGCCACCATGAGGCAGGCCCGGGATCTGGTTTCTGGCAGGAGAAAGGCAGCATCAGAGGATGGGGAGGAGTGGCACAGAGCTGCAAGAGAAACGCCTCCTCGCCCCCTCAGCTGCCCTTACAGAGCAGGCGTGAGGCTCGGGGGACATGGCAGACGAAGCGTGAGATGGGGCAGAAGAGGAGGAAGAAGGGCTGCATTGAGGCCAGCGCTGAGGAGAAACAACAGTGAGCCATGGTCATCGGTGACATCCCCCTGTGCAGAAGAGAGGCACCCGTTTGCAGACCAGACCCTCTTTTCAGGGAAGTTTCTTGCCTCCCTGGGGCCCAAATCAGGGATGTCACCAGATGACTGACGATCTTAGTGCAGCCTTCAGACCGTAAACCACTCTGTCTCCCTGGGGAGTCTGGCGGAACTAATGATGTTACAACAAGAAGTCCAAGGTGGATCAAAAGAGACTCCAGGGCCCTGGGAAGAATGCTAAAAGATTCAGGAGCACAGGTGGTGTTTTCCTCAGTGTCAATACCTGGCTCCAGGACTGATGCCTCCACCAGAACTTTGTTTTTTATAACCATGGGAGAGCCTTTCAAACACAAGGTTTGCTGGGACCTGGTGGAGCCACCTGTCCCAACAGTGGAAATGCATCTGTGCTTGTAAACTGGTGGGACTCACGGAAAGGGCTTTGAACTAGAAGAGGATACCAGCAGGAGAGGTGAAGGCGAGCCAGGGGTTGGCATGGCATCGCCTGAGGGTGGAAATGCTAGTGGGAGCACTGAGGGCTCGGGAGCACATCAGAAATGCTTGTACACCAACACATGCAGTATGAGAAGCAAACAGGACCATCTGGGAGCACCAGTCAGTTCCCAGAGTCACCGTATCACTGGTAGCAGTGAGGCTCGGTGGAGTGAGTCCCATGACTAGAGTGCTGGGACGGAGGGTACAGGCTGTTCCAGAGGGGAGACAGGGCAGGAGAGGTGGGGGAGTCGCACTATACGTAAGGCAGAGGTTTGACTGTACAGCCCTTATGGTCCAGGAAGCGATGTCAGGCTTCGCAGGGAGATGACAAAGCTGTGGTTCACATATGCAGGGAGAAGACATGACAAATCTCAGTGCTGAAACTGGTTGGTGTTGCATCAGACGCCAGGAAAGTACATTAATAGCAAAAGAAGGTCTAAAGAAAACACAGAATTAAGAATTGTTTTGGTTGGAAGAAACCTCTGATCTCCTGGAGTCCCCCCGTCCCCCAGCA
>NW_010408083.1:939-1392 GCF_000710305.1 Buceros rhinoceros silvestris | reverse complement strand
TTTTAGGCGAGTTTGTGTAGATCTACAGCATCATGCTTAGACTTTTCAAAGAGACAAACTCCATTTTCTTATGAATGGAAAGTGAAAAACCCTGTTCCGCTTAAATTGGGTTCTTTCCTGTCCTGAGAAACACAACAGACCCCCAAAAGGCAAGCTGAAGAGAGAACACACACACAGACCAAGCGACAAGAAATGACCATGACTACCATGCCAGAGAGTCTAAATAGCCCCGTCTCAGGGAAGGCTGTCTTTATGGAGTTTGGGCCGCCCAGCCAGCAAATGTCTCCTTCTCCCATGTCCCACGGACACTATTCCATGCATTGTTTACACTCCGCGGGCCACTCTCAGCCTGACAGCTCGTACAGCACAGCTTCGTCCTTCTCCCGACCGCTGGGCTACCCCTATGTGAACTCGGTCAGCAGCCACTCGACCAACACCTAAATCAGTTCAGCG
>NW_010408083.1:0-923 GCF_000710305.1 Buceros rhinoceros silvestris | reverse complement strand
CCCCCCCGATGGGACCCCGGTCGCCAGCCACTCGACCAACCCCTACATCAGTTCAGTGCAGTCCTACCCCAACAGCTCCAGCCTGACTCAGACCCGGTTAGAGGAGACAGGTAGGTGCACTCGGCTTTGGGGAGGGGGGGAAGAGTGGGGGGAGGGAAGGCAGGGAGGGAGGGTGCTTGTGTATATATATATAAAAAAATCTGTCGGGGGGGGGAGAAATTAAATTAAATTACAAAATGTTAGTCAGGAGAGGCTGAGGATCACAGAATAACTGTACACGGAGCACACAATGCCTGGCTGGAAAAGAAATCAACCCAGATGTGCACGTATTAGTCTTCGTAATTATTTATTGCGTAGCGCTATAAACAATGTATGCAATTAAGGGTAATTAAACCTAAACTGCAGCCTGTAAAAATAGCAAACTTTCTCTGGGAAGAAGCCTAGTCTGCCATAATCGCCCGGAGCCTTTGTTAGCTGTGCTCGAGCTTCACTTTTCTTCCTTCTCATTATTGTTATTGTTGATGTTGCTGCTGTTATTGTTGCTACTGCTGCTGCTCTTGCTGTTACTGCTATTACTACTATAGCTGCTATTATTATTATTTATTCTGCATCGTTTGTTGTTTGTAGGGGCCGAATCGGAGAAAAGCACTGTGGTAGAAGGAGGGGAAGTTCGCTTTAATGGGAAAGGGAAAAAAATCCGCAAACCCAGGACTATTTATTCCAGTTTGCAGCTGCAGGCTTTGAACAGGAGGTTCCAGCAAACTCAGTACCTGGCTCTCCCCGAGAGAGCCGAGCTCGCAGCATCTCTGGGACTCACCCAGACCCAGGTACAGCTCCAACTGAGACGGCGCCTCTCCCGTGTCCTCTCCCTGTACCCACCGCCGGCGTGGGAGACCCCACGCGTGAGGCAGACGGGTCACAGC
>NW_010408082.1:30167-43499 GCF_000710305.1 Buceros rhinoceros silvestris | reverse complement strand
CGGTTCCTCCATGTTGAACCCAGGACACGTGGTAAGCAACGTTGTCTTCTCTGAGGCGGAAACAAAAAATAACGGTGGGGCCTTCTCCATATAGTCTTTTATAATGTAAAATATTAATTTAAAATATTATGAACTAGTTATGAAATCAGCAGAGCTGAGATTTACATCTGAGGAACAAATTAGGTTAAAGGGAGGGGGAAGCGGAGAAAAAACACATGATAGCAAAGGGAAGCCAGAACGGATCTTTCTCTGGAGAATATCCTGCAGTAAAACTGAGGAAATTGGGAATTTGGACTTCGTTTGAAAAAAGGGGCGTGTGGATCCTGGCTCAAAGTCTTAATGGAGACAGAGCCCATCTTGCAGTGCTATTTTATTATAAATTCTGCTGTTTTGAAGTTTTCCTTAAGGCCTCATCTCTTGGATTCAGGGGAGACTCTCAGCATCCCTGAAAGAAGTAATTTCTTATGTTCCTCTTCCATGGAAGATTAAGTAGAAATCTGAGCCAGCTGCATGTTGAAGAGGAGAAATCTCCCTCCGTCCCAACCTCACGACTGCCGTTTGTTTGCGTGTATTTATTTTGAGGCATGACTCTTGCGTTTCAAGTGCTGGGGGTTAGTGATATTTCAACTTTTACCCCAAGGTCAGCGATTGAACCTCGTCATGTGGGGTCTTTTTGCAGTGAAGGTGGCTTTTTGGGAAGTTCAGGTTCAAGGCCAGCAAGTTACCATAAATCATAGAAGCACTCAAAGCTTTCAGTGTTCTGTAGTGTCAAAATAACGTAAGATTTTATAAGAGAAATAAAGGGGGAGAAATTGCCTGACATAAAACCGTGGCAATCAGTATGTTTGTTTCTTTGGATTTTCTTTACAGGTAAGTCTGGCACGAAGCATGTGAATCTGAGTTATTGGCAACAAAATAGATAGTCGCATGCTCACTCTTTACCTTTTCTGTTTAAAAGATGCTATAAAAGAAACAGTTTTTCCTCCAGATCCCCTGGGCTTTGCAGGTCTTTTGGTGGGGAAGGACGATGGCTTCTGAGTGAAGACAATAGAAAGTTTGTGTGTGAATAGAAGAAAGAAGAATCCTTAACTTAGGTGCATGACATAGTCCGTATGTTCATTTTTTCAATAAATATATGTACAGCAAACCCACGAGTCCCACTGTGAAGAGTGCCGAGCTGAACCTTCCTAACAGAGTGCTCTGAATAAGCTCCTTTCATTCCACAATTCTACTTGTGCTTTTCAGTGAAATAAGCTGAAATTTCCACTTACGCATTCTCCTGTTATAGGAGGCCTTTCTCTGTCTTCTGGGGATCTTCCTAAATGTGGAGGGTACAAAAAATCCCTCTCCTTGCGAGTAAAAAAAAAAAGAGAGCTGAGTTTCATACAATGCAGCAGTAGCTGGCGGACAAAGCTGTGTGTCGGCGGAAAGAGAAAAGTACTCTTTTTTCAGGATAAAGGGGCTTAAAGTGGGTTAATTAACACTGACCCCATTGAAAGGGATGGCTTATGTGCCTGCTGGAAGGAGGGGAAGTTCGAGGCTCACATATGCTGGTGGAAATGTCTCTTTGAGCGTATTTGTAGCCCGGTGCTGGGCTGACCAGGCAGCGAAGCCTGACAAATCAAGCAGCTGTTTGCCCCACAATAAGCCAGCTGGTTTGAAACCCAGGCTGTGTCCAGGAGTCGCCTGCGTATTCAAAGCCAGGCCATATTTGCGCCTTTAATTAGCGTTCCCCTGGTCCTTGGCATAGGGGTTTGTGACAGGGGGCTTGTTAGCAGAGGATCAAGAAGCATTTCCTGCTTTCCCAGCCCCTCCAAGGGGGAGAGCAGGAGGACAGCTGGGCACCACGCTCTGCACGGCAGGGTTGCCCGGGGGCTGAGGCTGAGTTTCGGCGATGGGAGAGGGGATGGGGGGAAGCTGCTCCTGCTCGCTGTGACAGGGTTTGTGTCAAACCAGTACCGTGCATCTTAGAATCACAGAATCATCTGGTTGGAATAGACCTTTAGGATCGTGGAGTCCAGCCGTTCCCCCTGCACTGCCAGGGTCCCTAAGCCATGTCCCTCAGCACCACCTCCACACGGCTTGAGCTGGACAACAACAACGTTCAGACTTGAGGGAGGGTTCTGGCATGGTGGCTGTTCAGAGATGTGGCCTTGAGGATTTTAACCTTTTCCTTGGCCCCAGCTCTCGTCAGGAGGCTACAAAATACAACTGTCTCAGTGGTTATGTCGGTAGTGTGGGGGTCCAGAGTGTGGCAGCCCAGCAGAGATCGCACACAGGTGTGAGCTCCACCTGCTCCAGCAGTGAGATGGAAACCTCCTGTGTGGCTGCTGTAATGCAGCTAATTAGGCTCCTGTTAAATGACTGACTTAGCTGAACTCTCACGATTCATTCACTTCGCTTTTGCCCCTGCAGGTCTTTTCCTGGCAAGGTAGCACGGTCCTGGTAGCTTTGCTGATAAGCCCTGGGTGTTTAAGAGCACAATGAAGGAGTTTACCTGATGCTCCCAATCTCCACAGGGGTTATTGCCTCTCGTGTCCTTTATCGGTGACTTCTGGTGATACAATCAGGGAGCTGCTCTAGTGAAGTATTATTAGTAACGCTGAGAGCTGTCAGATCACTTTGAGTGGATTTGCTCTCTCTCTTCTGTCTTACTGTGTAGGAGAGGCAAGGCAAACCCTGCATTTCCAGGGAAACGGAAGGTATTAAACTGCCAATAAAGCTGCTTTTTAAAATGAACAATGATAAATTAGCAAACTGCTGAGTGGGGTCATTTGTTCTATGGAAGCAAAGCATTGATCTCCCCAAGATTCACCATTTTTTCCCCTCATTTCAGCAGTTTAATTGGGAATGGATTAAACCATGACTCGGTTTAACCCTTTGTTTTTAGGAATGATGTTAGGAAAAATCCAGATGAGGAGAAAATGAAAAATGCTATTCAGTGTCTCAAAAAGTGCTGCAAATTAACAACAGTTTGCTAATTTTTCATGTTATTATGCCTGCTTTTAAAGCTTGCAGAGAAATAGAGGAAGAGGTCTGAAGAATCTCATTAGAAAACCTTGTCAGTCCTTCTTTATTTTATCTTGAGGGAGAAAAAGAGAATTCAAACTGAAAAAATGGGGCGTGGATAACGGCTGGAAGACCTTATTGCATACAAAGCAATGCGCTGGACTACAAGCATGGTCTGCCAAGAGGTGTCTTCAAGGAAAGCCACGCAGTAGGATTTGAAGATGTAGAAAAATTTTACAAGTGCTCACCAGAGCTTTGTTCAGCTCCAAAGCAATGTGGAGGGCAGTCAGTTGTGAGGCTTTTAGGCTGCAGCATCTGCTCTTTGAGAGGATCCTTTGAGAGAGCCATTCTGTGTGATCAAAAAAGGTGTGGCAGAGGGGCAGGACGGGGCTCTTTGTCTGTCCAGAAACTTCAGAGCTTCTTGGAAGTGGCATTAAGGTAAGCAAGAGCATGGCAGGTCATCTTCATCTGTGCTGCATTAGGTACTGAAAATAAACTGTACATACTGTTTAATTAATTGATTTTCCAAGCTGTGTAATAGCACGTTTGCTGGAGAGACACTTTAATGGCACCACAAAGTGTCCTTGAGCAAATTAAAAAGACGTTACTTTGGAAGGTAACTGCTCTGAGGCACTCAGGGACTTTTGGGAAATGCCTGGGATGTCTCAGGCAGAAAGAGATGTCTTTGTTATCAGGATAGTCCATGCTCCTGGGCATCCACGGAGACAGGGGAAGGTCTGCCATTCCCAGGAGAAGCTTATCATGTGGCTTCTGGTGGGGAATTCTGCCCCCAGCCCTCCAGAGGAGAAGTTCACCAGACTCAGCTGCTCTGAGATGTGGCAATGATCCTGCCCTCACCCTCAGGGAGACCCATGTATGTGCTGCCTCGTGGACCTGCACCCAGCAAACCCAGCAAGATGATTTCCACTGCTCTTGGGAGCTTTGGTGTGGGCCAGTGCATGCTTTGTTGCGGTATTTAGGGCTCGTAGGGACAGCAGACTGGGATGGAGACTATAAAATGTCAGCCGTGCATCCTGTGGCTCCCTTTCCCATCTTTCTATGGTTTCTTCCCATTTGATTTCCGTTTCCCTTTGTCCAGGGCTTTGTTTTCTGGCCAGCTGATCTCTGGTTAGTGGCCAGCAGTCTGGTTAGTGGGGTGAAGGGAAGTTCCCAGACTGACTCCTCAGCGTTGCGGACTCTTCACTTGTGGCAGCAGCAGAACTGCCAAGGCAGCCTGCCCCCAGACGACTCCTCTCACATCGAGGCGCTGCCCACACGAGCATGGTGTTTTGGGCCTGAAGTTGGCTGTTAATTGGGATCTGAATTTGCCGGTGTAGAAAAACACTTGGATTGGTCCTTTAGTTCAAGACTCCTTCAGGATGCAAATCGTGGTCCACTTCCCGAGCCAGAGGCACTTGGTGCTTTGGATCAGCCGAGGGCTGGGGTGTGAAGCTCCAGGAGAGGCTGGCAGCTGGTGCTGGGGCAAACTGAGGCTCACTTCTTTCTGCTTGGCCCTCTGCAAGCTTTCTGGAGGCTCTTGTCCTGTAGCAGAGACAGGAAAAGCAGAGGTGTCTTCACCCTTCACTCCCCTTCCAGGAAAAAGGGACATGGGGAGAGGTGAGATGTGTGAACAGGGCAGCAATGAGGGGATGAGGGTTGCGCTGGGCTTGCTGTGCTACAGACAAGTGCTCGGTGGAAACCCTGTTTTTGGGTTGCATTGCTGTCTGTCCCTGTTGGGTGCTTCCCTCGATAAAGCTTTTGATTTCGTGCCTTCTCCTCTCTGGATTCTGGAGGGAGGTTTCCTGCGTAAGGCTGCTTTGCTGGGATACACCAGGGTCATGCCCCTGCCGCCATTCCAGCTGGGGGGCAAATGGGGCAGGACCTGTGCGTGGGGGGTGAGTGCGGGAACCAAACAGGTGCCCCGATACGGCGCAGACCACAGGGTATCTCTGTACCGAATTCTGTTTCGCTGCCGTGTTTCTCTCCTTGTGGCTCTGCCAGGTGAGTTCCCGTTGCCGGCTGTCGTGCAGCGGGCGAGGTCCTGTCCTCCTCCTGCCTCCTCGCTGATGGCAGAGGTGGCCGCAGGACCGGCCCCTCCTGGGGAATGCGCATTTATTGCTGAATTGTTTAGGGGTGTAGAAATTACTTTCTGATTCTGTAGCTCGCAAATTCCCCTGGTACCAACATCTCTCCCCCTCCCTCCCCGCCTGCTAAATTTTTCTTTGATGAAAGCGAGCAGCACGTGTGTTGAGGGTGCTGGAGAAAGGGAATTTCCTAACTGAAGGCGAACTGTTAGGGCATGTGTGGTCTCCCTTTAGGAAAACGAGTGCGTTTGTAATAAAACTGTTCCTGTGTACATCAAGACGTTTTGATCTAAAAGTTCAAGCTGCTTTTTGGCTTCCGTGATGGCTCTGTGGATGGTTTGAAAATCTTGACTTGGTTACAGGTCTGGTACGACACGAATGCCCGGCAGCCCAGAGCAGAGCTTACCGGGTTTTTAACTGTCATTTAGGGACTGAGGGGAAGACTCTGAAAGGACTAGAGATATTTTCACTGTATGTGGTGATATCACACATTGGTTCTGTGTGTACAAAGAGGTCAGGGATGTTTTGCAGTTTGTTAGCCCTGTGATTTTCGCAAGATAATGGGAAAACTGGAACCACTCTAGAGAGGAGCACACTGGACAGATACTCAGCGTGTGATACCGTGGACTTGGAGTGGCAAGAGCACACCAGGCACCTTCCATTGTGCACGTCAAACTGCTGTGCTTAAAAAACCCCACAGAAATAAAATGATTTTTTATTACCCCCCAAAGGGTTTTGGTAGAAAATTTGGCATAATTTAAATAAAATACTTCCCTATTCTTTGATAGAAGTGGAGAGGAATCAAAACTTTAGTTTTATTTCGGAAACAAATCATTCCTTTTGTGTTTGATTTTTTTTTTTCTTACTTTGAATTTTCTTGAACATGCCTTTTCATCCCCCAAGCATGTTTGAACTCCTGATGCAGTGGCATGAATAAAGCTTAGGAGTTTTTTAGGGATATTTTCTTTTACATTTTCCTTTCCTCACTCATTTTCAAAGCAAAAGGAAGAAGAAAAATGCAGCAGTGAAATTTTGCCCCTCTGTAACTTTGCCAAAATTGGACGGGTTTGGAAACGTAGAAAATAAAGAGGGGGGACAATAAAGAGGAAGAAAATTCATCTCCTTGCTCCCATTTTTTTTATTTAGGAGTAGCAAAAAGAAAAAGCTTTGAAAAATTTCCATTATAGAAACTTTAACTTCCCCTCCTCTCCCTCCTCCTGTCTCCCCATGTGCCTTTCATACGGGCTGAGTTCAGGATGCTCTCAGGGAGGAAAGCTGGAAGGCGAGAGCAGGGTGTGGGTTTCAGCAAGCTCTGATGAGAAGCACCTTGGGTGTATTTGTCTCCTGGTAGAGCAGCTTGCTGCGCTCTTTCGCGTCGGCTCCTCCCGCATCTGGCACTGCCGAGGGGAAGCAGAGCATCCCGGCCAGTGACGCCGTCGGGGAACACGCTGTTTGGATTTGATCTGTGTGCTGGACCTGACTGACAAGCAGTGGTTAACCAGAGCTAAAGGGAGGGTCGCAGGCATAGCTGAGAAAGGAGAAGCAATATGAATCTAATTTGACTGGATTGCTAATCACAAGGGATATTTTTCAAACTCTTTCTGAATCATTGCAGGGTGGAGGGGTGTAAAAGTTGGGTGAAGACTTTCTGTAAAAAGAAAAGTCCCTGCTGCTCAGGGCTGTTTGTTCACTGTTGCAAGGAAATGTGGGAAGGGTTCAAGATGCAGCTGGATACTTTGATGCCAGAGAGATGGTCTAACTCTTCAGCTTTGCAAAAGATCACTGCGAATGAAGTTTTGTTTCTTAATGCTGTTGTGAGACAACCACCGTTTGGAGCCTGAACACACTCCTTCTACAAAGTGTTACTTTATTTTGTGGTATTATCTACCCCCCAGACTGTTAAGGATTTCCTTGTAATACCATAGGTTAGCAAGAAGAGATTGGTCATCCCCCGGGGACTCTCCGAGGCCTTTACAAATGACAGCACGAAAAGCACTAGCGGCAACGGGGGTTCACACGTTGTGAAAAGTAAATGTACCCTCAGTAGGGAGAACGAGAAATAGGTTGATCTAGGTCTGTCCCATCTCTTATCCACCAGATTTGCCTGACACATGCTAAGCTGTGGCTGGAGCAAGCAAGCAAGCTGCACCCTTATTGAAGAAAAAAGAGTTCTCCATCCTCTTTTTTTGGTCTTTTTTTTTTTTCCTGTTTTTATAGGAAGAGTGATTTTCCTCACTTTTATTTTGTGTTGGAAATGTGGTGGAGCTGTACCTTGTGACAAACCCTGAAGGAGTTGAAATCTGATCTGAACTGCATCCAACAAACCCCACTTTTTTCTTTATCTGGTTGACTGTGTCTGTCCAGCTGTTTTGCTGCTCTGTAATTGGGATGGTATGTGCGGTTTTGATCCATGAGAGGCTATTTCTTGTCTGATCTTACTGATTTCAGGAAAGAGAACTCATGTTGCCAGCTTCTTCACGTGAACACTGCTGAAGCAACATCCAAATAGATCGGCTAAGCAAATTCCCTGGGCCTAGCAACAGTTGGTTTCACTTCATCAGCTGCCTGAAAATTGCTTCTGGAATTAGTTCTGCAGGGAAATGCTCCTCTCTGCAGTCTGGTTTCAACAAACATTCTAGTTTTTTGGTTTCAGCAAAATTTTATTTTTTGGGGCGTGGGGACAAGGAGTATCATTTGCCAGGAGATGTGAGTGAATGGAAGATGAAAGAAACATCAGCACCGTCCAAGCGACTGTACTGGTGTGGACATGGGGGTGCAGTTTTGTTCAGGTGTAGATCCTGACACCAGGGCCTGGATTTGGCGTCACTTTTGTGATACCAGTTCCGCTGGCGTCTGCTTTGGTTGGGGGAGCTTTACTACGTGGTGCATTTGTAATCAGGATATGCCAAAATTAGAACCATTTGTCTGCCCGCCTCTTCCATCCCTCAGATGTTTCGCTCTCAGCTACAACAGGGCCTTGATCAAAACCGGTTCTGACTTTTGTCCTTTTCTGGTAGTAAGTGTAGAAGGGGGTGAATCCTTGCTCTTTCCCGTCCTTTATCTCTCTTTGGTGGTGCTTTTTGTGGAATGGCTTTGTTTTGCAGATTGGGATTTGAAAGGCAGGGTTGATTTTTCAGTCCCAGGAACTGGCTGGACAGTCCCAGGGGGATGTGACCTTGTGGTGGACATGGCTGCAGAAAGCTGTTCCATTGCTCCGCAGCTGACCTGGGTGCACGGCCAGCCCCCGTCAGCACAGGGGGCGTGGGTGATGGAGAAAGAGGTGGAGTTGTTTTGTCCTTCTGAACAAAACCCGAAAAGTGGGAGCAGACAAAGCAGGGGCACTTCTGACGCTGCAGAGAGGTAAGGTGTCATGGTGACTTGTTGTCCTCTTCGGTTGTGTTCAAGTGACGGCACCACGGAAGTCAGCCTTGTCAGGGACAACATGCACGCCTCACTAGCTTACGCTACAGTCACACTGACAGGGTTTTCCCAGTTTATTAGACTCATTTGAAAAGGAATCTGGATGTATTTGGCTAGCACAGCAGTTTGGACACCTCTGTGATCCTCAGCCACGTTCTTAAACCTTAAAGTAAATTTCCATTTAATACAGGGTTTACTTTTCCTTTCCCAAGTGAGTAAGCACAGAGCTGATGGGAGAGGACATCCAGCTTGTCATTTCTCACAGAGGTAAGGGTGAACAGCGAGCTTTTCCCTCAAGCTCCAACAGCAGCCTCTCACTTCTCCTGACCTCCTGTGCCTGAGTGGACCTGTGAGCCACCCACCCAGCTCACCTGAGGGCCTGTGAGCCACCTAACCAGCCAGTTCTTCAGGGGAGAAGGTGGCCATAAACTGAGGAGATGAGATCTAACAGAGCCATGTTGCCGGGTGAGCTCCACTAGAAGGCAGCCCTGCCCAGCCAGGAACGAGCCCCAACAGCTCCAGCAAAGTGCAGAAGATGCTCCTCAGGGAAGGTTTTTTCATGGCGTGTAGAGGAATAGGAGAGTGAGTCAAGTTTCTGCTCTTGGGCACTGCTGCTGCTGGACAGATGGTAAAATATTTTGCTTCTTGCGCTTAGGAGGAAGAGAGATAAATAACTGCTGCTTTGGAGGGATGTGGTGGGCAGTGATGGAGTGGAGAAGAAAGTTCCTGCACCTTTACCCAGTCTAAAGTCTACATGACAGCAACAGTAGTTTGACCCTAAATTTTGGGAGTGAAATTCCTGAAGACTCGAGTTCTTCAGACTGCCTGCTTGCTCGGTCTGCAGTGATCATCTAAATAGATCTGTCCAGACATTTCTAGTTTCTCCTTCCCTGGCTATGCCATGCACAGTATTAGCTTGGCTGTTCACAGCTGACTAAATCCTTTTACGAGTGAGTCACTCCTAAATGAGAGGTGACAATGGATGTGCAGACAGCAAGGAGTCAGGAGTGAGACAGTGAACATTAGAGAAAGGCTAAACTGAACAGGGAATGAGCAGGATAAACTTGCCGCCCTTATAAATAGCTCTGAAAGATGGGGTTTATTTAAAAATGTCGTTCCCAGGGAGCTTTTAGATTTCCTGACCGATAACTTTATGTCTGTGAACTCTTAAAAGAGAAAGGCACAGGTTAGTATTCAGGGGGGAGATTCCCAAGGCAACGTCCCCCTCCCTGTTGATGTACGACGTGGCATTAGTGACTGGTGAAATGATGCGCTTCCCTCTCCGCCAGCCTTGCTGGGCTGTGGAGCAGAAGAAGACGGAGTGAGACAGTGAACATTAGAGAAAGGCTAAACTGAACAGGGAATGAGCAGGATAAACTTGCCGCCCTTATAAATAGCTCTGAAAGATGGGGTTTATTTAAAAATGTCGTTCCCAGGGAGCTTTTAGATTTCCTGACCGATAACTTTATGTCTGTGAACTCTTAAAAGAGAAAGGCACAGGTTAGTATTCAGGGGGGAGATTCCCAAGGCAACGTCCCCCTCCCTGTTGATGTACGACGTGGCATTAGTGACTGGTGAAATGATGCGCTTCCCTCTCCGCCAGCCTTGCTGGGCTGTGGAGCAGAAGAAGACGGATGGGGTGGTGCTGCTTGTCCCAGGCTCTCGGTGTTACACCTTGTGTGGTGAAATCCCCCGTTGGCTTCTGGCTTAACAGAGCCCCCCTGCGTTGTGTCCTGGCCACCGTAACGGGTCAGCAGAGGCTGGTCTTCGTTTTGGAGGTGGCTATACTTCAGCAGAGACATAAGTCACGCTGGAGTTTGTTTTACACCTCGGTTTGGGGTCAACACTGGCACAAGGTTATTGCCTAAGGCAGATTTGCAAAGAGCTGAAGGGAGTTAATTGTCCAAATCCCATAAAAATGCAATATAATTATAAACCCCCATTAAAATGCCGTATAATTATTCAGCTCTATTTTATTTTACTTATTTATATTTTGTGCAATGCACAGTGATTTTTTTGCATGCATCTCTCTTAGAAGCACTCAGCAAGACTAATGTTCCTCCTAGTGCTAAAAATTAACCGTTTACGCTTTCTAATTTAACAGTATAAAAAGCAAATGTTTGGCCATTTAAGAAACATGGTATCTCGAAACTTCATTTACCTCTGCCTACATCCAAAAATCTTTGACGTGACTAAAAAGACCAATTACTGCTTTTGTCTTAAAATGAGCAAATCAGACTGTGGGGCAGTCGGGAATCTTGCAGTAAATGGAGAAGAGGACCTTACGGGTGAAATCGTGGCAGCTAGGTGAAAGATTATCCGGTGGAGTTGTCATACTGGCTTCCTGTGGCTTTCACTTATAATTGAATTAAATGAAATTTAGCTGTACGTGGGTAACACAAGCAGAAGAGCACCGAACATTCTCTAGTACCTATGGGAAAAGCAGCGAAGGAACTGGGGGAGTTTTGTCCATTAATAGATAAAATGGCCCATGGGAATTGAGTTTATTAATTTCTTCGCTGTGGACATCTGAAGGCAGAAAGGTGGTGGGTGGTAAAGAGATTACTTGGGTTTGTAAAAGCCATTGGGACCTCAACTGATAATTTGGGCTAAAGGTTATCCTGGGGCATTTTTTGGATCTTTGGTGAAATGTTGTTTTCAAATTGGTCCCAAACAGGACTTCACAACAGCGCCCCAGAACAGCTTCCCTGTACGGAGTGATTCACTGTGACGTTGTCAGGGGGACTCTGGCAGTGCAAACATTTGCAAGAGTTGGGTTTATCTCTTTTATTTCATTCAGTTTAGAAAAAAGGTGCTGCTGGTAAGGAAGACCTGGAGGGGGAGGACTGAGCTGATGAAAGGGAAGCAGAGAGGATGCTTGCCCCCATTACAAAAACTGGTGGTTTGTGGCATGATGATTTATTTGTTTAGGAAAATATACGCTATTAAAATGAGGTAGGAGAATTCAGTTTCTTCATGTGTTCTGATCTCACTGATCTCTGCTTTAATTTTCTTTGCAGATAATGGTGTTTTGTCTCAGTGAACGTGGGGCGTTGGAGTTACCTGAATCGCTGATACTGGCTTAGACTCCAGTGTGATCTGTGCCTAAGTTATCTGCAGACCTTTTTTTGATTTGATGTTTTTGTCAGGTGAATCTGGAGCACACAGAGAGGCTGTTGCTGGTTTTGCTGGTTATTATTTTAAGGCTGATATCCTCCCCTAATTTCCTTATGCACCCTTAGCTGTACCCCCGTGTTACTTCACGCTCCGTGTTTTGTCTTCAGCTCATTGGGGAAGGCTGCTTGTGCCCATTTGGTCCTCTGGGGTCCTCGACTGCGAGATGGGTCTTGCAGGCCCCGCTGCGATACTGATGATGATGTTTATTTTAGAGCTGGCTAACAAAGGCAGTGAACTCTTCAGTTATTAAGGACATTCAGATAAATGCTGGTTCCTTCTGTGCAGCAGCATCTCAGCTCTTTCGGAATAGGCGCTTGCTTCTGTTGCATGTTCTGCACCATTAATTTCCCCCTGCTGCAATCAATCTTTTAATATTGAGAAACATTAAATATTGACCCATATTTCATATCACTTCTGTAAAATTACTGAGCAATTGTGAGCTGCAGGACAGATCTTTAAACAGTGTAAATGGGCATAAGTACCCTAGATCCCTTTATAGTCATTTGACAGTGGGGACTGGAGGACAGCTCCTGGGGCTTCTCGCAGATGCAAAAGTGACCTGAGAAGTGGAGGCAGAGCAAAATTCTTTCACCACTAGTGCTGTTAACCCTCATAGGTCTTGCTGAATCATGCAACAATAAAACATGGGCTAGGGGAGAAGAGCTGGGTCCGCATGCAGAAGGCAGAGCACACGGCAGGCTTTGTATAAATTTCTATGAATTTTAGTGCCAGCTGCTTCTGCTAGATGTCTCCGTTCCTTCAGCAGAGGGGCAGCAGCACAACGTAAGACATACCAGCCCTTTCACCCTCATTTCCCCGTTTTGTACCTAAGGAGGTGGCCGTGTGTAACACGGGTGGTGGAGTCAGATGAGGCGGCAGCGGCAGCGTACACCGAAGAGGAGTGAGGGGCTGCTCTGGTTCTGTGTCCGTGGGCCCCTTTGGGCATTGCAGGGTTCACTCTGCACTGCACCAGACAGTGGTGATTTTGAATCCCTCAGCTGTGCGTGGGAGGTGGATGTACATGGGTTGTACCCTGTGGGACAATGAGGTGTGAGCTGTAGTTACCTAGTACAGAAGTTTCTGGAGGTGGATCTTCCCTACTATGTCTTTGGCCTTTATTCCTGTCTGTGTTTATTTTTAACTGATTGGAGCAGTCCCTCGAGCAAACCAAGAAGCCACCCACTTTTGATTCATTGATGTAGAATATTCTTTTTAACACAACCACAAATACCTGTTTTATACAAGGCTGCAGTTTATCTGCTGTACAGCAACAAGACAATCCCAATCTTGGCAGCATTCAAACCATCAAGGCCATGTGTCTTGAGCCAACTGCTGACGTAAGGTGCTTTCCACCCCTTGCTTGGCCCTTTGTAAAATGTTCTTGAACTTCTTCAGAAACCTGATAAAGTAAATACCATCTGCTCTGTGCCTGGGAGGTCCTTGGAGCCGGATTGTTTTGAGCAGGAGCCAGCCATGAGCACATGGGCTGATGACCCTGAGTGTGTGTGCGTCCTCTCTGCACTGGCCACATACAACGAAGATAATGTGTACGTATGCTACGTATGCTGAGCTGTACGTAAAATTAGGGTGGGTCAGTGCCCAGGTAATACAACAGACCTGGGCAGTGCACCGGAGAGCAGGA
>NW_010408082.1:7334-30083 GCF_000710305.1 Buceros rhinoceros silvestris | reverse complement strand
TTCTCAGTCTTCCCAGCCTACAGCCGCTCGCCTTGTGATGAGGTGGATCCAACCCGAACAGTTCTGCTGGCCACGGAGTGGCATTGACGCAGTAGGGACCAAGACGTCTGCCACGTGAATCCTTCAGTTTTCTCACCACTTCTTTGTTGCTCATCTTCAAACGTTACTGTTAGTGTTTTCATTTGGTAGGAGGCAGCCTTCTCTAAAACAGCAGCCTGTGATGAGCTGGGGAAAATACTTGGTTGTGCATCTCTTCATCTAGATTTGCACATTTTTCTTGGTGCTTACATGATAGAGAGTTCAAATTTTAGAATATTTGTGCTTATCAGCCAGTATCGTATCTAAGTCCTGGTTTACCTTCCTCACGTGGTGAAGAGCAAAATCCCAGAGCTGTGCTGACCAGTGGCATAAGAAAGGTCCTGTCCCGTGTGGAAATGATTAGCCAGCCCTGCTGTTGTCAGCGTTTGAAGAGAGCTGTTGCCAGGCTACTTGACCAGTCAATAATGAATGCTCATTAATCTATTTTCCGCTTCTTGATGACAGTTGTTTGATAGCCTGATCAATTTTTTTTGATTGCCATTTGTGCGGTGGCCTCCTGCTGCTTTACTCTGTGTTTTTGTCTTAAGGAAATGGAGAGCAAAAGATCTGAGAGCCTCTGTTTCCCCCAGCTGTGGAGGGGATGAGGTGGAAACACCACAGATTTTTTTTTTTTTATTTGCATTAGTTTTCAAGATCAAAATCTCTTGCAGTATTTTCTGTGACAACCTTGAAAGTGTAAATATAGAAACCACAGACAGTTCCCTGGAGACTGAAGGCCTAATATGTGAGTAATCTCACCTCCTACTTCATAATAATATCATAGGGGAAAAAAAAGGTGTATTATGCATACCCACAGCTCTGCTTCAACAGTGTCTAGTCTGCTGTGTGAAGTGTGTGTGTAAATATTTGAAGGGTAGCTCTCAAGTCACCATTGTGGGAGAGACTACACAAATAAGGTGATAGAACTTTGTGCTAGCACTTGGTAGGGAGTTGAATGTGCCCTAAAGCCAAAGCGCCCCGCACTGGGGCTGGGCTTATAGCAGTTAATGCAAGGCATGGGTCTAGCCAGAGCTCAGCATCGTGGTGTTGTATGTGCGGTGTGCGTAAAAGCACAAGTTATCTAATCAAGTAATAGCGAAAGTGGCACCCCAGTTCTGCTTTGTCCTCAGCGAGCATCTCTGGACCATGAAATCATTCCAAAAGTGGCAAAATCCAGCTGGATTGCCAAATTCTTAAAATAATTTTGGGATTGAAGGGAGTTGTTCCAGACTACAGAGGCTTTGGGAGTGAGGTTCTTTGATTTCTTTTGCTTGGATATACCCGTAGGTTAAATTAAAGCTAACATCAGTCTAGGTGTGGACTTGGACCACTGGGGCCACACCGGCACGCCCTGCCCTCTCACCGTTCTGCTGGGGAGAACAGTGTTTCTAGCAGAACTTGCTGTTTTACTGTACACAGACACCTCATCAAAATGAGCAGTCCTGGTAAAAGCACAGCCGCGTTGGGATAATGTTTTCTCTGCTGGCACGGCTGGACCAGTGAGGGAAGGAACAACCAGGGCTTGTTAAATACTCTGGGCTTGGAAAGTCTCAGGCTAAAGCACTTGACCCTGTGTCCTGAGCTCTGTCAGATCATACGGGCGTGTCCAGCATGTATGTATGTATGTGAATATGTATATATACACACGTGGACAGACCACCGGTGGATACGTGTATATGTACATATAAATGTGTATCTGTGTGTGTGTGTGGTGACACATCTGTACAACGGCCAGAGCACTGCGGAGTGGAAGTTGTGTTCCTCTCTCGCACTCTGGGCAGGGTGAGGAACGGAACAGGGATGCTTTTATGAGGGCAGCAACGGGGTTCGTTGTCCCCTCGTCACTGCCCCGTGTATGACATGAGCTCTGGGTTTATCTGGCATGGAGGGAAACATCCTGCTCAGCTGCATCCAGCCCTGGGAGAGGCCCGATGTTGCTGTGTGGTGCCTGTCCTACAGTGGCCAGGGTGTTCTGCTCTCGGGAGCGCTTCCCTCTGACATCTGCTAGCACAACCCTCTCCTTTGTGTGCTTAAGGCAAAGGGAAAAAACCCAACCGAATGCCTTTTGGAGTCAGCCCTAATTTTCTAGTGCTGCTTGTCCCTCCAGTGCAGCCGGGACTTTGTGAATGGCCTCTGCAGTAGCACTGGATGTGGCGTTTGTCCGGGAGTTGTATGAGAACTACTTGCGTCAGTGTAACGGTGTTTCAGAGAGCGGCTCCTTTAGATCAATTCTAATGAATATTGCTGCTGAAATAAGTGGATGCAGAGGTCAGACAGTGATTCATGTGCAGTGCTAATCAACTTCATGTCTGCTGAACTGCAGATTACTCTAGTATTGCTTCCTCAGCGCCACAGCACAACCTGAAAGCTGAAGCAGAAGGTTAGTCAAACGGGACAGGAGTTTTTTTCATGTGAAAAGCAGTAGCCGCCAAGACCTACCTAGTGAGAAAGGATTTTTTTTTTTTTTGTAGGTGGAAACCTAGAGAGATACACCTGGCTCTCGTATTTGGGATTCTGACTAACTTGGAATGCTTTTGTGATGGAGAACTTAGCAGCTTTGCACAAGAAACCAAACTTGCTGGTTTCTGGGAGGAGGAAATAGAGAATTTATTAAGTCCATGAAATGTAGTACAGAGACACACCATAAGAGCTTTAGTTCTGAGCTATCTGGATGTGCTGAGAGAATGAGCAAGCACTGAGATCAGAAATCGTGCCCGAAGAACAAATCACTCCTCCAGAGCACTTGTCATCAGCGTGTCTCAAAGTGCTTTATAAATGAGACCACTTTCCTAATTTCCCCTTCACAGCTGAGGAAGCAGGCACTGAGAATGACACGGGGAACAGACAGACCAGGGTGAAGCCAGGACCATAAGTCATCCATCCTGAGACGCAGGAGGAAAGCTGTCCTCAGAGCCTCTCTGCCCTTGGGAGCCCCATTCTGGAGCTGTGGCAATGATCCAGTAAAGATGCTGGAGAAGTAGTTGTGGTGTGTCCCTGTGTGCAGTCCTCCAAAATCATACCCAGCCTTGCCCCTCTAGTCTGGTATTGAGTGATGTAATTTCAGAAAGTTTTGGTTGATGGAAAACTAGAAAGAGGTTAGAAGATCCTGCAATGTGTTAACAAATCATTCTTGATTTATCTGTGGTGTAAATCACCCTAGATGAAATGCTCTGATTTATGCATCTTTACTGCACGCTTGGAGCAGGAGAGACTTGATTTTGTGACACTGAGCCCAGCTGTTAATGTATCACATCCATAAACTGCGGTGCGTGTGTGTTAAGCGGGATCTGTAAACCCCAGTCACACTTTCCGATTTCACCCCTCAGCTGTGGTAACGGGCACCCCGAACGTTTCGACAGCTGAATGAGGTAGTGCCAGACAGAGGACACCATCGCCATGACCTTCCAGGGGATTTCCTCTCGAGGAGCCCGGGGATGCGCTGCACTTTTGGGTTTGGAGTGCAGATCGATAATCTTTGCTTTCCCTTTCTCATTCGCGAGTCAGCAGAAAGAACAGAAGGCTGGATGCGGAGAATCATTTCTGACGGGCACATGGGGGAGAAGGGAGGGCGCGGGGCTTCACGCAGCTGTCTGTGGTAATGGCTGGTTCTTCTATTGCCTGCTGCTTGACGGGGAGCGGAGTCGCAGGGCATCAGGGTGGGGAAGGGGGAGACAGGGTTTAAAGTGAGCAGGCATTGCCACTGTCCTTCAAGCTGACTTCCTGAATCTTTCAAGATGTGGTATTTCACCTTGTAATTCGCACAACGAGGCTAATAACTTTGTAACTGAGCTAGGCAACTCTGAAGACATTTAACATCCTCCTCTAGCCCCACCACAAAAATTTACTTTCAAGTCTGCTGCACAATGAAGTTGAGGTATGAAATACGCTTTGCCTTTGCCCTGCAAAGCTGTTGGCTTTCCACCTTTGGATTTTTTTATTTTACATCACTACTAAGCTGTAAGGGTCCAGAACTGGTAAGTTCTGTGATAGAGATGGGTAATTCATGTTTTTCCTCAAGGACATCCAAGGTGCAGGAGCTTCTTGTACGTAGCAGTTGCTTTGAAATGAAATTACTTAATTCATAATTGCAGGTATGCATTGTTATGCTTTTAAAATGGAAGATGGCTTGGCTGCTGGAACAAAATAGATTTTTAATTAGATTAGGAATTAATCCAACCTCTCCCCCCCACACTCTTCTGATGCAGGTAATGCCAGATGAGGCTTGATTAGAATTATGGTGTCAGGAGTGTTAAGGCTTTCTACTGCACATAATGCTTGAAAAATGACCTCCTGCATAGTGAGATTTATCAAGCTGTTATCATTTCTGTACGTCTGGATTAATCGATCATAAACAGCTTCAGGAGAATTGAGGAAACGTATCTAAATTGAATGTTCTCCTGAGACCCATATCTGGATGGGTTGACTGAATTTCTGTGACTTAACAACCCGCTTTCTCTCTTGCCTGCGGTCTGATCCCGCGTGTGTGATATACAGCAGGAGGGCTGGCTGTGCAAACCGCTCAGTGCATGTGAATACAAATGAACTTTTCATTCCCAGGATCGCTAAATATTTGCCCGTTCCTTGGACTTGGTGCTGTCTTGCTCACCAGCCAGGCAGAGCAGCCCTGCGATGGAGATCCCTGCGATCTCTGGAGCAGCAGGTTTCGGCAGGCAGCGAGGAACGTGCCCAAGTCTCAGGGTTGGTGTCTCAAGCGCTTTGTGGCACTGTGGCTGGCTGTTAGCTTCCAGATTATCCAGAGCCGGAGCAAACCCAGGCAGAAATCTTGTAAAATAAAGGCTAAAGAGGTAAAAAAAATGTGATTACAAGAAAACCTTCTGTGAAAATAAGCTGTGTCTGTCACTGAACACTGTTGGCATTTCCAGCATTTGCTAGGAACACCCAGTGCTGCAGAGAAATATTAATTCTCCTTTTTTCCCCCCTCTAATTATCATCATCTCTGCAAGTAACACCATTTACGTTCTGCTTTTGTCTTTAGAACTGATAACTCTCTTGTTTCACAGCTGCAGGGAAGTCTGGGAATCTGGGGCAGTCCCACTTTTCCTTGGCGACACTCAGAACATTAGATGTTGGAATGAAATCCTAGTTTTCATGAAATCAGTAGCAAAATTCTTGCTGATGTCAGTAGAGGCTGTGCGTATCTGTGGATGCTTTCTGGTTTTTCCTGAAAAAGCCAAACTGAAGGCTAGTCTGATCTCCACTGACTTTATTTAAATTAAGTAATTATTGTATGGCAGCTCTCAGATGCCAGAGGAGATAGGATCGTCATGTTAAGGCCCTGGACAAGGCGGTTTTGAGCAGCGGTGTCTTCTTCACGGTTGTTATGATCCGAAGTCACAAGTCAGGAGGGTGCTTAGTGGATGTCTAACTTCTGAGCCCATGAATAGCTCCTGTGACTGCAGGGAGAGGACTCGCATGCCTAACTTCACGTTAGGGCTGAAATACCCAAGCCACTTCTAAATTAAGACCGAATACAGAGTGTCTCTTGAATTTTAGATTTCTCCGCCTGGCTGCCCTGACCTTCTGCAAGCCTGTGCAGGGCTGATAACTGTGTGTCAGTAGATAGACTCAGCCAGTGCAGTTTTAATCTAGCAATGATGATGGCCTCGAAATTCAAAATACAGAACATCCTTAAGCCCCATGGGCTGCGCTTCCCTACTCTTGGGGATTTAAGAGGGAGAATGTTGTTGAGAAGAGCATTACGTAGGACTGGAAAATGTAACTACAGCACCATAAACCTTGGTCACTTATTAGCGTATCTAGCAAACTTAGAGCGGAATGGGGGATCTGGTAGATCCTTACAAAAGTGCCCAAGGCACATCTCTGTTCTCTGTGTCGTGCCTTGCCAGATCTCAGGAGTTACCTACCTATGGCTGGGAAGGCAAAGGCAGAGCAGCATGTGGAAGGAAGATGTGCACGTACTGCATTCTTCCAGGGAGCCTTTTTCATTTTGTCTTTCATTTCTTCTTGTTTTGTAGCTTAGATCAGTCTTCAGATCGAAGGCATTCTGATGAGACTAATAAGCATCTTCTTTCTTGTGGCAAAGAAGAAAAAGAAGTAAAATATGTTATTTTGCAGAACTTTCTATTCTACCATCCCCTTTAATTGAGTTTACTCCTAAGAATAAACTAAAGTAGCTGTTGATCATATTTTTGGACAGGCTTTTGGCTTCTGCTCTTTGAAAAATGGAAGGAACAGCCTCCTTGAAGTGACAGCTTGGTCTGTAGGTCTCTTCCCCATGCAGCATCTTCTCCGTGGTCTCATCTATGAGTGGATCAAGATGCTGACCATTAATTTTGCTCTGTCAGTCCTGAGAAATCCACTTGCCGATTCTCTAGTCACATTCCTATGGCTCTGTAAAACTCATCCAGTATGAGGTAGCCACTATTTTACTGGGTTGTTCTTTTGATACTTTCTTGAACCCTCTCTCTGCTGAGAGGCCGTTGGGTTGTGAGACAGGAACTGAACCGAGGTTTGATTTCTGTGCTGCACGGTTCGTCGATTCAGGTCCCTGTCCTCCCCTCTCCTGTACTGGTGTGCTGCTGGTAACAATGAGCGGTCGGACAGGGACAGGAACCCTTCCTGCTTGTCCCTGCAGAATGAGGGGCTGATCCCTCAGCGAGTGCCTAGAAACTAATATACTGATTCTCGGGGTGGTAGTAGCAATGAGTTACAGGTACCAGCGGCTCCTTCAGAGGATCTGTTCCACTACTGACCAGTATGCTTTGAAGATGTGTGGGTGGAGGAGTAATGATAAACCTTGCTCAGTCCTTTGGGTTCTAGCTGTGAGTCAGCTGTAATCGAGTCACCAGCACTGAAAGCATCTGTGCCTCCGTGTGCTTGTGCTGTGTCTCCAGGTATATTTAGATTAAATTCTCCCTGTGGCAGGACGCTGCATATTTCAGTACCTTAAGAAATTCTGGGTGATTCCCTAGCGGTTTCTGAAAAGTCATGGGACGCTTCAGTCTTGTGGCTGCGTCATCGGTAGAGCCCCATTGCTGTGGTGTTGCACTGCCTTCAGCCCCACCAGAGTTGTCCTCCACAGCACTGAGGGACCGCCCAACAAATCCACGTGTGATTCTGCACCCCTGCAAGGCTGGCTGCAGGTGAGACAGAAGGAGAGTGTGGAAGGAAAGACAAACTTGTATTTCTTCCACTGGATATTTGACAGAAAGGCTCCTATTTATTTTTGAAGTGTTTGCAAAGTGGGAAGGTTGTGTTAGAGAGACACAGGTGTGGTTTGGAGATGGTGGCAGTGGAGGCGTGCAGGATGGAAGCATTTGTCTCCTGCACTGGGTTTCTTCCTGCTGTGTCCCTCTCCATATATTTTTTACCCATTTTCTTGATTTCCCTCTCTCCTTTCATTTCTGTTTCATATTTTTACCTCATGGGCCAAGTTAAAGATATCATCATGAGCTCCACGCATGCAGGGAGACGAGGATGAGCTCACTAGGGGTTTGGTCACAATAAATAGTTATTCAGTGGCACTGTCAGGCTTTCAGAGGAGAACAGATCGACAGGCAGAGAGATTGGTGTTTCCCTAATGAGAACATCTGCATAAAGCATCGTATCACCCAGTGTATAATCCTTCCATGCCACACCTGGAGCAGGGAATCCTTCGTTAAGGTACTGAATGAGGGAGGGTACTGTGTCCTTTTTTTAAAACAAAAAATATGCTGTGTTAGAACTCTCTCAGCTTAGAAAAAAAACCCTTAAAAGTAGTGTTGCCTACTTCAGGCCAACTGAGTTTCCTTCTTCCTTTCTCTGCACTGTATGCTGTAAAATGTTTAAAAGATTTTAATAAGTAGACACTCTTCTTTCTTCTCTGCGTTTGCCTCCTTTCTGCGTTCTGTCTCTTGGCCATAAATCGCAAATGTTGACAGGAGAGTGTTTGTTGGGGAAAAAGATGAGCACAATTCCTTTGGAAAGTTACCGCTAGAGATGGAAGCATTTCTCTTTCTTTCTGATTCCTGCAAATTCTAGTTACAGATGCTAAATAGGAGTCCAGGAAGACGTGACCACTTTTCCTCTTAACAGTTTGTTTCACTGCAAGAGAGTGCTTTTGGGTGAGTTATTCCGGCAGCTTTTACAGAGAGCTTCCTGATGCCTCACTGTAGACGTGCTGCAGAAAAATCCCGGCTGGCAGTTCATCCTGGAGAGCAGGCGTGGGGCAAGTGTCTGTGTTTGTGATGGAGAGGCACAAAGGATCAGGCAGCCGCGATTCGCCGAGATGCCATTTTTCTCCTCTGGGCATTCCTCCTTGCAGAGCTTGCTGCGTTTGTGGCCTAGTTTTAATGAGACATTTTTGACAGCAGTGGTGAAGGTTGACATTTTCCTCTATTTTTTTTTTTTTCCCTTCTTTGGGTTTGAGCTGAGCACCCAATATAGCGAGGAAGCTTGAGAGTGCCTGATTCAGCCTCTCTGACTGCAGGTACCATGCCCTGGAGTCTGCTTTATGAACTCTTGAGGACGGTTAGTATTTCCTTTCTTCATTATTTCTGTTGAGAAGGAGCTTCGGCCTCATCCTTCTTTAACAGGAACATTGTAATTTCCAGTCCAAATTTACTTATGGCCTTTTTATTCATCTTTGTTTGTTTCTAGTCACTGATCTTGACTGGCGATTTTTCTTCCTTGGTGTTTGCCTTGGAGTTATTTCTGGATTGCAGTGATGACCCCTCTCAGTCTCTGTTTAGTTAAGCTAAAAAAAGCCAGCTACTCTGGTCTCAGAGAGGAATCTTCCTTATTCTGATTATCCTACCAGTCCTCATCAGCTTCTGGCGTCTTCGGAGTTCAGTGCGTGTGTGTTGAAGAAGGGCCCACACAGCACCCTCTGTGTTCTGGCTAGTTCCCCCAGGGTCTGGGCTGGTTAAAACAGCTTTGCTCATCACGAGAGTCACATGTGATTTTCAGTAATTACGGTGTTTTGTTTTTTAAACCAAAAACCCAACCACCACTCTCTGAATGCAAAAGCAGATTCTTGTCTGTGCTGATAAGGAAAGGTATGTAATTATTTGGAGACCTAAAGGATGGGGTATTTGTTGACAGTCGGGGTGCTGAAGGTGTTGAACTAGTCTGCGCCCCTTGCTCCGTGAGAGCAGGACAGTTATCGCCACCAGTCCTTGTTACTGCTCTGCTTTAAGTTTAGGGCTCTGCTTCTTTAGGGAGGATGCTGTTTTGCAGTAATTAGCGGAACGTTTAAATACAGTATTTATAGTTGTGTCTGAACTATCCGATTATTTGCAAATCACAGCAAAAGCTCCCAAGCCTGGCACAATCTCATCCATATCGGAGCAGGATTTGCCAGGCAGCCTGTAGCATCTGTCTTTTTAGTTAAGACTGTCCAGCACAGCCTGCATGTGTAAGACAGAGCTGGGTGGGGACACAGAAGGGCAGACCTGGCTGGGGTATCCTGCCGGCAGGAAAACCAGAACCACATTGCAAAAAGCGAGCTCTGGGAAGATCTGTCCCTGGTTTGCAAAAACCAGTGTGTGGAGTTATTGTGCCGTTTGAAGGTACAGGAGATGCAGGTAGCAAGAAAGAGCTTCGATGCAGTTGGAAGCCATAGGTGAACATCTCAGTCAGGGTACGGAGAAATTGAAGGCACTGCGTGGCTTTCTGCCAGCTGGAGACCAGGCCTGATATTTGTTTGCCCAGGTAAAAGGGTTCAGTCAATCTTGCAGCCTGCCTGGAGAACAAAGGAGCGAGACAGATTTAATGCTCGTTCTGTTAATTGCCCAATGGCCATTCTTTCAGCCCAGATCTGTGTTTATGTGCCAGAATAATTTGGGTTTGTGTCTGACACCGGAGAGCTGACTTGTGGAGGGACTTCAGTCTGGGCTGTTATTCTGGGAGGACTGGGGAAATGAGGACATGTCCTCCCTGCCTGTGTAGTCTGCACCTGAAGACACCCTTCTGGTAGGAATTGTTTCCTTTTGATGGCCAGAGAGGTGAGTGACGTGTATTCCCTCTTTTAAAGGGAAAAATGAGAGGGGAAGAGAGAGAAGGGACAGAAAGGACCTGAAGGGTTTTCTTCAGCCTGACTTAATTTGGAGGTGACACTTCATACGTCAATTTAAATTAAGCCATTTCAAAGAGCACCCATCCTGGAACCTTCAATGCACTCTTAAGACAGCAACTCTGGGGCACACTGGGTGACTGACACAGCTGAGGACAAAGAGGGAGGGAGGAGCTGAGATGAGGTGCTTCATGGCAGGGCGTCTTTGTCCCCCAACGGGTATGATCGTCTGTAATTACCGGGATGTAATTCACCCCTGTGTTACTGACCACTTGTTTGGGCCACTTGATGTTCCAGTGGGTGAAGTCCAGGTATCCTGCACTTATGCTGTGGTTTCCTGCAGCCCTCCTGATCTGAGTAAAGTTTAGATAGGAGTCCTGCCTGGCTGTTGAACGGTTAATGTTATAGAAAGCTAACACCTGCAGCTGCAGCCTTGTCCCCTCCAATGCAGCTGAATAGCATTTCATGACGGCAGGGAAATAATTCAGTAAATCCAGGCCCTGCTCCGTGGGCGATGAATGAAACTCAAGTGAAGTAGAGGTCACTCGTGTTAATCTGAAGCAAATAGGATTGTGGGACTTGGGGAAGAGGGTGAACCTCCTTTTATGTACAAATTCTATAGCTCAGAGGCTTAGGAAATACCTCACAGTAAACACTTGTGAAGAATCCATGCCATTAACCTTTGCCGAGAGGAGAGACAAATGGTTTTCCTGCTTCATTTTGCGCAGCTCTCGCATTTTGGTACATGTGCAGATTGTGCTGGGTGGCAGCAGCTCCTACGAATAAGCTTGAAATGCAGGGGCAGCCATGCAAGCAAAATGGCTTGCTGTTCCCTGCAGCTGCAAGGAGACTTCTATCACAGGAGGACCAGGCAGGGAGAGAGCCTGATCTGTAAGGAAGGATCAGGAAAGGAGAAGAGAACCAGGAATCCTCCCAAAATGCTGCCACAGTAGCAGAAAGCATATGTCCATGCTGCAGTGCTACCCTGTATTTTTGATGACCTGAGGAGCATCCAGCACCGGTTTATTTTTCTGTGGGTTTTGGAGCATCCTTATCCTCACTTCTCAAGGCACAGAAATATGTGAGCAGCTCATGGCTGTGTGGAACAGGAGAGGTGACGATTGGGAAGAAGAGATGAACAGGACCTGTTTGAGATCAGGACCAGACTGAGCGTGGAAGATAATACAGATCTGAAACACAAGCAGGGTTATTGGCTGCCTGTGGTAAAAACAGCGTGAGAAGGCTGGGCGGTGGGTTGTGCTGTTCACGTTCTCTGTCCCAAGTCCTTTGCGGGGCTTTTCCCACACCGTTTAACAGCAGTTATCGATACACCTGTGTAGGATCATCCCAATTAAAAGTCTTCTGTGTCTCTAACCTCTTTGCAGTGTTTCTTTTAGGAGCTGGGTAGGCATCAGGCACTTACATGCCAAGGGATGAGTCCACAGTTCTCTCCATCTTAGGCTGTGCTTCCCTGTCAAGTGTACCAGCAGCGAGTATCCAGCAGCTTAGACTGAGGTTGACCTTCTGAGTCTGCAGCGTCTCTTGGTTAACGTAGTGACAAGACCAAATGTTCTTTAATTGTAGTCATAGGTGACAGCAAAACGGAAGAAAAAAGGGCCTGAAGGCTGGTAAAAGTTCATAAAGACACGCGCCTTCCTAGCTTTTGTTTGCAGCCAGACCTTTCGGGAGTTACAGCTCCTCTGACCCTCCTGTGCTGGAGTAAACCAGCAGTGCTACCTGCCCGCTGAACGGGAGCGAGGCTTTAAGCAAGCGTGTGTAGCGCAGCCCCTCAGGCTGGAGGAAGGGGCTACTTGGCCTTACCAGTTTCTTCTCCGTGTAGGTGCAGCCAGCCAGAGCTTGAGCAGAGTCCCTGCTTTCAGCTAGGTGAGCTGGGAGAGGGAGCAGGTTTGCACTGCGCTTCGCTGCATCCATTCCCTCTTGCTCTTTGATCTTTTTCCACACTGCGTAACAGGCAGCATGACTGCAGCGTGATGTTCTGGCTGTAGACTGCATTGTCATGGTGGAAAATGAATTGCCTCAGAGCCTTCAGTCTGTCTCCTGGGCTATTTCCTGTTAAAACCAGGAAGACTGGGATTTCCGCGTGATTTTCAAGCTCAGAGCTCTGATGTTACGGAGAAATCCTGTCTCTCTATGCTCATTCATTGCTGCTTCTGATCCCTCCTTTTCCAGTATCTCAAATGCTTTTGGAAACTTCATTTTCAAAGCACTATTCTGTCTCATGGGCCACTGCTCCCGTGAGTTTCCTTGTGTGGGCATCATGGCTTAGTAGGAAATGCAACGCTACTTGGAAGTATTTTGCAGACAAGATAGGGAAAAATACATCCATGACTTATTAAGGGCGAGAGTTATGTCTTTTACCTTGAGTTTACAGATATTTTTTTTCCTTCTCATCTGCCAAACACTTAACGCTTTTCAGCATCGTCTGCGTCCAGAGGGCATTTGTCTTGGCGGGGAATTATTTTGGACGTGCAGCCTGTGCGAAGCTGCCATGGGCGCCTCCAGCACCCTCTGGCTCTGTGTCTCAGCCCTTCTGCGTGCGCTCACTTCTGTCGGTTTTAACATTTCACCTCTGGTCAGTCATGAACTGATTCTCTAGTGGGAGACTTTGGTATTTAGTTTTGTAACTATTCATCCTCATGTGAACTGCAGGTTTCAGTAAGAGCCCAGGCTGCACTCTTCCCGTGGTGCCTTTCCCCGGAGGTGATGGCCAGCTGCCTGTGCTCCTGACACCTCAACCTGTTCAGATCAGGCGAGTGGTAACATTGGGGTTTTCTAGTGAGTTCCTGATCAGACCCTTAAAACTCACCGACGATTAAGCAAGTCAAACCCAGCTCTTCCCCTGACCAGACCATTGTCCTCTAAAGACAATCTTTAGGCAAAAAAGGCTCTTTTTTTGTGATAGTTTTCCCAGTCGTTAGGTTTTGTGTGTGGAGGTCAAATCCTTGGTTAATATTTCATTTTCATGGCCTGTTCTAAGTTGTTTTCCTTTCCATTCCTACTGTGATCCTGGCAAAAAGGGAGGAGAGGTACTGTAACATGAGTAACACCCTCGTTCCCCCAGCTTCACTGCGACGCAGGGCTGCGTGATTGCCCTTCTGTCTGCAGTTTTTGGCAAAAGGAGTCTTTAACTCCAGCCATTAAAGGCGTATTGGACTCGCGTCCATTATAATTGCTAAGGTGCAGGAGCTGCTTTCTGGGTGTGCCAAACACCTGGGAACCTCATTTGAAATGGCCGGTGTTTGGTGCCTCTAAAAGTTGGCGTGCTGTGGAAGGGAGCTCTGGGAGGAGCCTTTTGCTCGTCGTTCCTCTCCCTCCGCTGCTGCAGGCAGTTACATCCACTGATGCTTTCCGTGACCGTACTGGGTGCCATGTGAAATTACTGGGTTTCTCGCCCCATCGTAGGGCTGCTCTGCTCTCTGCAAGGTTAGAAGCTGTCTCCTAGTTTGCAGTTTAAACTTAGGGGCAATCCATACCTGTTACCCACATCATCAAGGAAGAAAGGCAAGGTGCAAAGGCTGTATTTTAATTAGGCCACAATCTAATTAACTCACTTGTGAACACAGCCAGACTGCACACTGTGATTTTCCTGCTCATTCCCACTTCTTCGGGGATTTGTTACCAACCTTTCTCTCTCTGTGGGAGGAACCTGGAAGCCAGGAGTTTTGAGCTGTTTCTGGCAGTGCTATTGATTCACTTGTGACCTTGTGCAAGTCCCTTTGGGTTTTGCTGGTAGGGCTTTGCAGATGTGGGATAGAGATGAACACACATCCTTCACTTCTCAGCGTTTATTGTGAACCCTAATTAACGCTTTGAAAGCAAGGGGCTTTAGGGTGCTGCAGAAGTACATTACTATGGGAATGCAGTTAATGAATAACAACACATATGGTACAGGAGTTCCCAAAGTGCATACTGCAATGGTTTATTTTCATTGTTTGTTTACTGCGTACAGTCTATATGAATCATGCTATACATCTCCTTAGTTTTCATTACTGCTGGAGAAACCCTGGGTAGGCAACGTTAATATTCCACCTCCTAAAGTACTGACTTGATGGTACTTGATCCCAGGTAATGGGAAACTATTACTCTGTGTCCTACTGTTCTTTGGCTGCCAGTTCTCGGACTCCAGCTCTCCCGTCACGGCCTGTTTACAAGAGGATGGGACAGTTCTAACCAGCTAGTCTGACCTCCCATGCAAAATGGATCGCAGACTTTTATCCAAAGATTTCTACTTCAAGGTCAAAAATCTACTGCTTCGCTTAGGAAATTATTTTGGTGGTGCATTGCTTTGGTCTAAAAATCAGAGATTGCCCTTTTGAGAGTGAGCACCAGAACTGACACTGCAGCAGCTTGGTGATGACAGTTAATCACTTCCATCACCAGGAGCGTGCGTAACTCAGGTACCTTCCTGCGAGAGTGTGGGATCTAAGCCTCCTGCTTTGAGGCAGCTCTACACAGGATGAGTATCTGTTTCTGGCTCCAGTCACAAGATTGTTTCTTGTGTGAAGGTGAAAGAGCAAACAGGAAGGGTTGACCAAACAGGGAGAGGACAGAAGGAAGGGTAACGGAGCGGGGCACTGGGTGCTGTGGTCTCAGGGAAGGCTAATGTGTATGTGTATATACAAGGCAGTAGGAAGAGCTTGTCCTACAGGGCGTTGTCAGTGTTGAAGGATGAGTTTGCCTCCATGTCAAGGACAGCCACAGAAGGAGAACGCAGGTATTAAGTCTGTGTGGCTCAGAGATGAAGCGGCTCTGCTTTTGCCAGAGCTGGTATCAAGGAGACTTTATCCATCCGAGTGTGATTTTGTTTCACTTTTGGATGTGTTTCATTCTCTGTACTCCAGCCCATTGCTCTTCATCTCTCAGCAGCCTTCATATTACTTGTCAGTCAGTCTGGCATGTTCCCACTGCTGCCAGCTTCTACAGTTTCGCCAGACTTTTTTCATAAAGCTCCTCTGAGTGTAATTATTGCCCCGATGAGTGTAGGTGCTGCATGGCTCCTTCAGTGGGCAGAGCTGATTTGGCACAGGGGCTCTGCTAAGTCTCCTCCGCATTTTAGGGAAGCAAAATAAGCAACAGTGTCCAGCAAATGCTTTTCACTTGGACCCCTTTCTTTGTGCAAAGTGTGTAGGTTCCCTTTGCTTCTCCCTCCCAGGAAAACTGGATAAATTACCTGTGTTTGTCCCCTAATGGCTGTCACTGCAAGTGTGGTCATGAGGGATGAGATCCCTCATGGTAGAGCCGTTCTTTCTGGCTCTCAGCACACTGCAAGATACTGGGCATCTGAGTCTTGAGGTTTTCTTTGCAGCTGCAGTCCTTAGAAACTCAGGGTCCAGGGGCCACATAGTCTTTTGAGGAAAAAGCTGGTGTATGTATATGGTGGATGCATTTTTTTTGCATTAATGTCTTCTTACCCAGCTAGCAGAACCATCCCGAAGAATCTCTTGAGTTCTCAAGTGTTTCCTTAGCTTGAGACAACATGTTCACTTCATTGAAACAGTCCCTGTACCAGACTGTAAAATTAATCCACCTCATTTATTTCCTGCAGCTGATGAGAACTGTGACGTGAGATACTGGAGAAGGCACAGACTCGTTCCCCTGCTGGGGAGGGGACAGGAGCCAGTGGTAGCTGCGTCCTCTCAAGAGCTCCACACCCCACAAAGTGCCTTCGCAAAGGTTAATTAAGGGAGAAGGTGCCAGCAGATGGCACTCATGAATACACCTTATCTCAGGGTTTTGCAGGGCCACTTGTTCTGGGCACGTAGAGCAAAAAGTGCAAAATAACGCAGCATTCCCATGCTGGATTCGCAGACAGGGCTGCAAGGCAGGAGTGGCCAGTGCTGCAGCAAGCACATTGCCTTCAAGGTGGTGAGCCCAGGAGGCAGGGAGGAGCGATTGCTGTCTGTTAGGAAGGAAACTGGTGATGCCTATGGATTTGATGGCCATCCTCATCCTCTCTCCCCCACCCCATTTCCATTCAGGGCAGCTCACCTTTCCAGGTCTTGTCGGCACAAGGACACTGGAGGGAGGTGTAGGGACGCGGGCCGGACAGTTCAGTGGTGGTGGTTCTGGACAGACAGTTTACTGCAGGGTCAAAATGATTTTCTGTGGAAAATTACAAAGTAGAGCAGTTAGTATAGGAAGGAGTGTCCAAAGTACAGTGCAGTGCTAACGCATGTATGGGACTGGCTGTGCCTCTCTGCTTCCCACAGAAGGGTAAGATTGATCTGCTTGTCTTGTTTACATGAGGTTTTAATAGCTCACGGAGTGGAATGACTGCGGATTGGCCACTGCTTTGGGATCAACACCCCTAAAGGAGGTACAGCAGGGACAGGGCAGATGCAGATGTCACCCTGGAGCCCACCTGAGCTAGAGTTTGGTTTCATATTTTTGGAGACAACAGGGGGAGGAAAATTCCCATGTTACATGTGAGCTGTTTTGCTTTGGGGTTTGCCTTATTGAACCACAACGTGAAGCCTGAGATGCTTTCAGTCCCAATGGTTTCTGACATTAAAGCGCTAAACAGCAAACAGTTGTTCCTCCAGTCTCCTGAATTCGTCCAGCTGGTCCTGAGCAGATCACTTGGGGGCAAATGAAACATGGTTTCTTATTCTCCTTCCGAGAGGACTGGTGTTGGCATCATGACTTCCCACCTCTCCAGAGAGTGCTGAGGGTGGCAGTGACGTGAGACATGAGCCAGGGTGTGCAAGGCTGCGTGTCTTGCCAGCTCTAGCTCCGCAGGCTCTGGCAGGCACTGGCACTGCCCGCCCTGGGACAGAGAGGAGCTAGGCTCCAGTCATGCCCGCCCAGTGCCCCTCTCCTTGGACAGACCTGTTCCGCTGCTGTTTGGTGCAACAAGTGGCCAGAATTGGGGCTTCAGTCTGCCGGCATGCTTTCCTGATGGGGAAAGCAGTGACACTCAGCTTCCATTACAAGACAAAAATGGCATCACAGGCCGTCTGAGGCCCGTTTTCAGCAGTCGGAGTGAGGCTCAGGCTCTGTTTCTGAGCCAGAAGAGCAGTTTCTTCCCGCTCCGTGGGACTTGTCAGCCCAGCAATGATTAGTGAGGCAAAAGCAAAGGCTGCAAAGCTCCTCCTGCCCATGTCTGGTGACACAAGGTGATAAGGGATTCATTGTGCAACCAGGAGATAACTGGCAGCAGTAGCATGAAGCAAAGCCGGTCCCTTTTGCCATAGTAGTTGTCCGGACATTTTGTTCACAGCTGTAATGGTCCTGGTGGCGCGGTCGACCACGCACCGTTCTGGAAGGAGCGTGGCTGCCACGTAAAATCAAGTGGGATGGCACAAAGGCTGTGTGCGGGATTAGGTGTGAAGATCCATTTTGCTGGTGCAGGGCTTGGGGAAGGCAGCCAGTGACAAGACTGGACCTCCAAAGAGCAAGTCAGCCTCATCTCCTCTCTCTTTCCTCACTGCAGACACCTTTAAGTGTAGCTAAGACTGTGAAATCACTTAACTCCTTGTGAGGAGGAGGAGAGAGGCTGCGTACATGCTTCAGCCTGAACTGACAGATCTCTTACGGGAGGTAGAGACCGTGTCTTTTGTGATGACAAGCTTGAAGGAGCAGGGACCAGGTCTCTCTGGTGATGTCTGTGTGGAAAAGTGAGCAGGGAGCTTTTGGCTGGGTTGAAAGCCATACTGCCCGTGTCTTCCTTACCTTCTCCTGTGTTGCACACTGCAACTCTGGCTTGATGTGTCTGCCCTTGAGGCTGTCTGCTGACGGCCTCAACTGTAGCTTGACCTGCAGGTGTCAGCTCCAAGGAGACAGTGTGGTTAGATTGACTGGGCTTGGCTAAGGTGGTCCCTTGGGACCTTCAGTCCAAGTTAATGGGAGCTGAAATGTTGGTGTTGGGTGAGCCCATCCTGCTCGGCAATGTAGGTCTGCACTCACCAGCTCTGAGTTTATGGCCATGTGTCACACTGCCCTGTAAAGAGAGAGTGTGTCTTAGAGCTGCCCAGCCCCACATCTGTCCCCAAGCTCTGCCCCAAGGAGCTGCTGTCTCCAGAATCGGCTCCTTACTTGCTGTCTGCAGGCCTGTGCGCAGCCCTCTGAGATGCAATGAAGACAGCACTTGCTAGAAGGATGGAGCTTCTTTTCCTCTGATGGTGAGGAATTTACCTGTCATTTCTTCCCCTGCTTTGCTGAGACTTTCTGAACTTCTGGGATTTCCTCCCCTCACCATGGGACAGCAGTTGTTCCTGCTGGGGCAAGCACCCATTGCCTCCGCGAGCAGTAGCTCTCCCTTGGGCCCTGCAAGCTAATTGGCCTGTTTCCCTGGTGTGGAACCAACGGCTGTGCAAGACGGCTGACAAGAAGAAGCCAGGGTAGCAACAGGATTAAAAATATGTACGAACAAACATCTTGTTTTGACTGCGAGGACGCACTGAAGCGTAAGAGGCTGGGTCCCGCGGTAAGCCAGAGGCAGACTGGATTGGCATTCAGGCTGGCAGTGAAGCAACGCTGGTTGCGCAGGAAAAGTGAGGGCAGGAGCCCAGTCTGATTGACACTGCTGTAAGCTGGGGTAATGTCATGGAATCACCCATTACATTTAGCTGCGTCCTGTTGGCTGGAGTCCTGTGCAGGTACCTGCCTTTAGGAGAGCAGGCAGGATGCCACCAAACCAGTGCTGGACACTGGCTCTGCTCCTCTCTGCCCGCGGCCTCAATACGCGATGATACCTTTCGTTGTAAAGATTGTTTGTTTGCAGCCGTTACCTGCTTAACAGACGCCAAGAGCGGGGAGGTGGGTACCGCGGGTGGTGACCCCATCGTGGTGGGCTCCGTGGGGCACTGGCAGAAGCTAAGCGTGATTGCCAGCGGAGGTGTCAGACTGACAGAGGTGGAGTGGGTGCTCCACTGAAACGTGTTGCTTTTTCTTTCATGAAGAAATAAAGTAGAGGTATTTAATTTTAATTTCTATTTTAAGGGTGATTGTTCTTGGCTGGGTTGGGTCCCTGAAATGCTTCACAAAGTGATTTCAGATAGCTGAAGGCTGTCAACACACCCCAGTCATTTTCCTCTCGTGCAGTGAAGGATTTTTGGGGAGGAAGGTTTATGACATATCCTTGCATTGAAGCAGCTCAGACTGGCAGGGAGACTTACCAGCTAACCTCAAAGGCACGTTCAGGACAAGGCTGTACCAGGGGTACGTTGGCTACAGGTTGCACATACACAACTTGAAGAGATGAAGGCCTGCTGTGAGATCTAACCGCAGAGGGAGAATCATTTGCTCCCGGGAGGAGATGGTTTCTCTGTTTATATGCTGGATTTACCAGGGACCATAAATCCCTGAGCCTCAGATTTCATGGGTACCAAAAGAAGGAAATATCTCCTGGGGGATGGGCGTTAGTGGAACGGTTGGGCAACCGCCCAGATTTGTAGCCTTTGCGATGCGTGAGAGCACCCCGACACCATCACTGTCACAGGGATTCCCTGACCTTGTGGGACCTTCTTGAGTGCCTGGAGGTTGGCAGGCCCGGGGTGGAAGGGCAGTGTGACCTGGCACAGCAGCAGCACAGAACAGGTCGAAAGCTCCAATCAGTCCCTGTCTCCAGGGGCGCTGATGTCACGTGTTTATCTTAGAAATCAGACCCTCCAGCCCCATCCCATGTATTAGCAATTCCAATAAAAATAATAATTGGATTCAGTCCATTGCATTTAACATTCTAATGTCAGCTGGGGATTTCTTCCTGATCCCAGCTCTTGGTTAGGTGACATCCTTAAGCACCAGATGAATAAGCCTGACTGTATTCTCTGAACCCCCGACTTTCACGGTCGGAGACGAGGGAGAAATGTAGCGCTTTCCGCGCTGTCGTACTTTATGACTTGACTGGAGCCAGTCAAAAGGTCATGCTCATGATTCTTGAAGTAATTTTTCTTTTTACACTTGTTTTTGGTCTGAAGTGGATGGAGAACAAAACTTTCCTAAATTTGCCATGAATTAAGTGTTCTCCCATCCTGTGGGTAGTGCTAAAATCGATGCTTTCCTGAGTTTTTTTAAAGAAGCTGCTCACTGAAATGGATAGGAAAAGGTCTCACTCTCTCCCTGTGGACTGTCTTAGGTTCAGGGTCTCATGAAAATATCTTTCCTTAATCTTGGAGTTCAAAACTCTTTTACTGTTCAGATAAGACTTGCTAAGCCTGGGTCATTTTGTACACTGAAAGTCACACCTTTTGGAAGAAAAAAAACCCTATTTTGCCAGAAAGCTGATGCTCCACAGCCTTTGGGCTCTGAACTTATGATAAAGAGGGTTTTTTCTGGCCTTCTGTCTTCAAACTAATACTTGATCCTGTCTAAGCTGTGTCAAACCAGTCCTTAACTTCCTCAGTGACATAAGGGATAAATCTGCGGAACGAAGTTCTCCTTGGTGTTTGTACCTGCACACACGCTTAACTGAGCAACCAGCCTTCACTAAACCGGGTTCCAGAGGAATCTTTTTCTTCAGCTGTTGCAAATTGTTTATACCACAAGGTCAGTCTCAGTCCTGCTGCTCCCTCTGGAGAAGAGGGACGCTTCAGCTAGAGCAGCTGATGCCTGTCTGCTGTAGCCGAGAGCCATGGATTCGTTAGCCTAATGCTAAAGACTTTGCCTGGTCAGCAGCCAGAGAGTTTCGTGCAGTTTAACTTTCCAGCTCACAACCTCGGAGAGCTCGGGAAGGGTATTCTCTAAGTCAAGGCACACATTCTCTATCGTGCTTTTTCTGACTGTAAGGCTTCGATCTAGCAGGCTGGTGTGGAAGACCACCGACAACCCTTCTCTCCAGTCTTCCAGCTGCTGGGAAAGACACTGCCCTGAGATGGCATGGTAGTAAAATCTGTCATGGGATATTCTCCAGGCAATGAAGTCTCAATTCATCCAAAAAGAACCTCGTAAAGGTCTTTTTCTTCTCCAGGCCCTCTGTGCTGATGTTATCTCAAAGCCTATGTAGAACCTTTGTGTTGTGGCATATCAGTAACCCTGCATTCTTCGGTGCTCACGAGCCGTCACGCCGTGCCGTTTGTCTGCTGTCCGTAGCACCTTTGTTCATGCTCACCCATGACGTCAGTGGAGCTGCCGTAGCTGTGAACTCAAAGTTCACACTGATCTGGCTTGGGGTTAATTCACAATGTTCGTTGTGGGAAAAGTGGATCTTCAAGAGAGAGCTGGAGGAGCAGGAGGAGCCTCATGGAAATAAGGATCTGCTTCATTTGTGGGGACAGGGGAAGGAATCACCAAAGATAAAAGCAGCCTCAGCTGTCCCGTCTGCTTTGAAGGGATAATTTAGACCCTCTCTTGTGATGCTGTGGCTGAGGGTCTAAGATCTCTAACAGACACAAACCATTGTAAGTTTGTCGGTGCCATAGGCCAGGCAGCCCAGGCGTGGAGGCTGGCTGACCGTGGGAGGATGTCCAAGCTGCAAGAACTGTTTGCATGGATACCTTCATCATATGCTCCTAGCAGCTGGGATGATGAAGAAAGGGTGATAGTTCCAAGGGGGTGAAAACAAGATAGAGAGTCTTTCCTCTTCAGCTTGTCTGTTCCTGGATGTCTTAACTCCAGCCTGTGCATTGCATTGGTGCCCGTCTCACAGGCAATGCCCCCTCCCTGCTCTCATGGAGCCTCCTGTCTCAGGGCAGTAATAAAATTCAGTGGCATCAGGCTTTCCTGCTCTCTCCAGAATACTCTGGAGGCAGCAGGAGATGAGAAATGGCAAAGTTTTCCTGGCAACTGCTCGACACTACCTCTCTTCCACAGCAAACAGCTCTCCGGTTTCCTCTCTCTTCAGTCCAGAATCATCCCCCATGTGAAGTCTGGTGATGGAATGCAAAAAAGAGGTCTGAATCCTTGCCTAAGTCTTTTCTGTTCGTGCAGCACAACTGCATTGAATGAGAAAGAGCCAGAGAGGAAGATTTTTTTTTATTGCAAACACGTCTGACTGAGAAACAGGCATTAAGACACCCTCGATAGTGGCTCTGGTGTAAAAGCTGTTGGTGCCATTTCATTTTCTAACAACCTTATTGGCTTTAATCAGTTCATTTTCATATACCAGGTCAGCGACATACCTTCCCCTCAGATGTTACCTTCATGTGGTCTGGTCTGAGATGCTGAGATGCTCTGGACAGTCACAGGTTATATATTGGCCTCCGTATTCAGCATCTCTAAAACCCACAAAACGTCGGGTTTACGGTCATGGAGGCAGCAGCTCAGCAGCTCTTCCTCAGCGCAGGGCTGAGAAGTGGAGAGCTGTGCAGGCTGCTTCACACTTACTCCACCTCAGTGCTGCAGTAATTAGTCTTAACGATTATATCCAGGTGAGTGTAAATTAAAACCCCATATCCAGACAGTGTCACAGTGTGGCTAAGCCCGAGTGTAGCCCGTGTAATGGGGACATTTCACCTCCTGAGCCTCTCAGTTTTGGCGTCTCCCAGGTGGCACAAGAACTGGTATTGTTCCTGTTCACAAGCACTCGGGAAAAAAAATGGAGAATGACTCGTGTAAAAAATCTAGTATGTTGGCAAATGCTTGTCAGATTAAAACAAAGATGAACAGCTTGGAGAATAGTTTTTATATGTCTCACCCAGCTCTAGACATTTTACAGGTTGAAAACTGAGGCACAGCAATGT
>NW_010408082.1:4818-7137 GCF_000710305.1 Buceros rhinoceros silvestris | reverse complement strand
CTTTCCCGAGGAGAAGATAAATTGGCTGCATTTCCCCACCTTGCTGTGGTGGTTTTGCTGTCAGATTTTGCCCTTAAAGCATATGACGGCGTAGTTACGTAGATCTGCTCCTAAATGAGACGTAAGTTCTCACCTGTGCTGAGACATTGTGGTGCAGGGGGTTGTGCCTTGGTCATGGGTCTGTACATTGGGTGGTTGTGCTTGGCCGTGCTCCCCTGGGCCCGGGGTAACATGCTGCGTCTGAGAACCCATTTCTCTGACACCTGGAAGGTCTGGAAACCCTTCTGTGGTGTTTAGATAGGTGAGGCGGGTCTTGCTGCTCTCCGGCCTATTGGCTGCATTTCCCCACCTTGCTGTGGTGGTTTTGCTGTCAGATTTTGCCCTTAAAGCATATGACGGCGTAGTTACGTAGATCTGCTCCTAAATGAGACGTAAGTTCTCACCTGTGCTGAGACATTGTGGTGCAGGGGGTTGTGCCTTGGTCATGGGTCTGTACATTGGGTGGTTGTGCTTGGCCGTGCTCCCCTGGGCCCGGGGTAACATGCTGCGTCTGAGAACCCATTTCTCTGACACCTGGAAGGTCTGGAAACCCTTCTGTGGTGTTTAGATAGGTGAGGCGGGTCTTGCTGCTCTCAGGCCTGAGAACACATTGAATTCAGCATCTCGAGCAGATAAAATCCAGCAGGCAGGTGGATCATCTTTGCTTGTGTTCAGTCAAACGTGATGTTCTCCATGGAGGAGGGTGGGAGATGTTGAAGTGCATACCAGACAGGACAGGACTTTGCAGTGGTCTCTGGAAAATTCTGAGTCCAGTTTCTGGAGGAAGCTCTGGTGTGTTCCGTTTCCAGGCTCTGGTAGGGGAGGGCTCGATTCCTTTGAGCTGTTAGTCCTGCCACTCCTGCTGGAAGGTGATTTAAATGGCAGTTTACCAAAAAACAAAAAAGGGGGGGGTGGCCTGGGAGTGACACAGGGGATCTGTGGGAAGTAAATGTTACTGGGAGGTTAGTGCACAGCCACCACTGAGCTGCTGCAGCAGCTCTTTGCCTCAGTTTCCCCTCTGCCAAAACTAGAGGAGCACTGCTGCTGGGCTGTACAGCCTCTCGTGGGGAAGAGTCACGACTTGCAGCGCGGGCAGGATTTCAGAGCACGGGTTTAAACAGTGTGGGCTAATACTGCTTCCCTGTCGCTAAACCCTGTTCCAGGATGGAGGTCTCTTGCAGACATTCCCATCCCTTTGTTCCTTCCTGAGAGGGGCAGGATTTGTGAAGCAGGTGCCTAATGTTAATCTGAGAGTATTTCTGTTCTATGTAATCAACTGTATCTCGGTCTTAGCTTTGAATTTTATGTCACACCCGTCCCCACAGTAGGAGAGCACTACATTAAGTTTTACTGGTTCCTGGAGGTGGATTATATCCCACTTGGTTGTTTACAACGGTTGTGAAGATTCAACAACATTTTAATGAGGTGTAGCACTGGTATATTAAGAAATGTATCTATTAAATGCAGCCTTTTGTAGTTGAGTGGTATTTAATTGGCATGTGTTAATATACATCTCAGTTAAATTCACAGTTGAAGCATTAACTTTGAGTAGGAAAATTATGATTTGAGGTAAAAGTATAAACTAAAAGTACAGCTGATTTTAATATGAAGACTTAAGCAAGTGTTTACAGTAGGTATTTTTAAAACCAATGAAGATGACATAAAAGAAACAGCCTGTCAATTATTGCTGCAGCATTCATAAAGAGTTATCTATGGAGGCAACTTCCATCTCCTCTTAGAAAAGATTGAGACTCCATCCTTTCGCAGGAAAGTTTTTTTTATGAAGTGTCTTCCTTCATGTGTACGTGGGCATTCTCCTCCAGGGACTGGTCTCCAGGGTCAGTAGTTTGGCAACTGAGCTTCTTCAAGCTGTGGTGTGATCACCGTTCGTTGAGAACAGGGTGAAAGCCCTGTTTCACAAGGGCAAGCTGAAGGACAAAAGGTTTCCCGGGGGAGAAGACAGTGTATGTGCAGATCCCAGGGGGAGACACTGTGTTTGGTGCTTGCATGATCCCCCAGGCTCAGTCTCCACTAATGACAAGGGGACATCTCTGTCCTGCTTGTCATTCTTGCACCTGAGCTGAGAGGATCCTCAGCACAGGACAGTCACACATGAGTTCTCTTTGAATGAGCTGCATTTGCTGCCAGCCCCTGCCCTGCCCTGTGCAGGGTTGGCAGTACACGTCCTTCCCAGTGCCCCACAGCGTGGTGGTGGGAAGGTTTTCCAAGCATTCACTGAGGTTACCTGCAAATGGGGTAAACTAAGGCACGGAGCGGTTC
>NW_010408082.1:4152-4728 GCF_000710305.1 Buceros rhinoceros silvestris | reverse complement strand
GTTCAATGACTTACCCTCTAAGAGGTGGCCCGTGAGGCCAGTGGCACGGTGAGGAGGCCTCTGTGTGCCAGCCTTGCTGTGTCACTTCTCCCACGCTGTGTTACTGCCCCGTGCCCAAGGAGCCCCGGGCACCTTCACCGCTCAGGCACTTGAGTCATTCCCAAGCAGCACTGGTGTGTCCCCCTTGCTCCGTCTTTGCCTGGATCTCAGCAGATTCCAGATCCCACAGCTGAGCAGCTGGGACCCCCTCACTGCTGGCAGGCAGCCTGCCTGGTTCCCATCGCTACGTGTCGGTAGGTGGTTCCTGTCTAACGAAGCTCCTATCCAAGGGAGGCTGTTGACGTGCTCCAGCATCGCCAGATGGTCCCCTTACCTCTCCAGCTCTCACGCTCCCTCGGAAGCATTAATGATCCCTAAACCTCTCTGATGGAAGGGCTCCTTTTTGTGACAACCTCATTACGTGGTTAGCAGGAGCTGCCGCTATCCAGGTTGTCACGACAACCAGCGTGATTCAGAGTCGCTGGGAAAGGTCTGAACCTCAGGCAAATAACCAGCCCCAGCGCCCAGCAGATGCTC
>NW_010408082.1:2779-4104 GCF_000710305.1 Buceros rhinoceros silvestris | reverse complement strand
TGTCACGACAACCAGCGTGATTCAGAGTCGCTGGGAAAGGTCTGAACCTCAGGCAAATAACCAGCCCCAGCTCCCAGCAGATGCTCACCCGCAGCCAATCAGCAGGGTGCTGGGAAACCATGACATCATGGGCCAAGCAGGCCCCCAAATCTAATTGTTAGCTTTCAGCGTCCCTCCGTGTCCCCCCCGTGCCCCGGTGCTGCCCAGATCAGCCCCCAGTGTGGCTAAGCCAGCCGCGCTGCGGCACCGCTTCAAACTGCTCTGGAGCTGGCGGAGGGGCCCTGAGCCCCCCACGTAATGCAGCCTGGGGCAGGAGCAGGAGCCGTGGCGGAGGAGGGCTGCCTTGGCAGCGTGGAACAGGCGGAAAACTGCAGGGGGGCATCATACCCACAGCTGTCAGGAGTTGGAATAGGTGGCGACTTGTTGGGGTTTTGCTAATGGGACGGGAGTTGGTTGTCAGAGTTAATTTTATCTGCAGGACCAGCTCCCTGGCAGCTACACTAAGATGGGAGATTAATGGGATCCTTGCCCCCTCCCCTTCCCGTGAAAACCTACTGACACCCAATTACCGGTCACGCTGTGTCACTCAGATTGAGTCATGTTTGCCAGCAAGGTGTGATAAACGTGGCAGAACCAGTTTTGTCGTGGATGGAGAATGTGTCCTCCTTCCTGCCCTACTGAAGCAGGGCCTTGAGCCGTCCCTAGGATATATCTGAGCCACCTCTGGAACCTGGTACCCTGTTAAGTAACTAACCTTACTGGTTATCTTACTGGTCACTTCATGGTCAGTACCACACAGCACTGACCCAGCCAATCTGCAGATGATCTGCAGAGCTTCCCTGAATTCCTGCCCTGCTTGGGCACACTCCCCGCGAAAGCAGGGCCAGGCAGCTCTCCCAAGGGATTCGCCTTTGACTTTTCCCTTTTTAACTTCCTGCCCATCCTGTTGCTGAAGCTGCTGGTGCTGGTCTGTTTTCCTGAGGAGTCGAGCCTTGCGCACTCCCCGGCCGCAGGGCAGGGTGCTGGGGGTTGAGTCCGCAGCACTGTGGTCAGATTGGGAGGGTCTATCTAATCACAGATCTAAAAGGTGAGGTTACGTGGCCTTTGGCTTCTGAAGTCCTCAGGCGTCTTTTGGAGAAACAGAGGCTACAAGAAGGCTATTCGTTGCTCAGAGCTAATATTTCTTCTCTTGCTTTGCTGCATTGGCTACCTGGCCCTGTGGTTCCATGAGGCTGCATCTCAGTTGTCCCTGGGCCACTCTTGGCTGGGGGTGCCCCACGGAGAGGCTGGGGAGCTTGTGCGCAGCCCAGCGCCCAGACTCTCCC
>NW_010408082.1:535-2667 GCF_000710305.1 Buceros rhinoceros silvestris | reverse complement strand
GCTGTAGCCAGCCAGTCCTGCCCTTTTCAGCACACAAGAAAGGAGTTGTTAGGGCTGGCAATGGACCTGGTCCAGCCAGGTCACTCTTCCTTCTTCCCATCCTCCTAAAACATCGGGCATTGGGGCTCAGATTAGGGCAGCTTCTGAGGTTACTTTTGCAGGATGAGACCTGTGCCTGGAGACCTAGCTGGATCCTGAAGACAGCGAGTCAGGCAGGACCAGCCTGGAGCCTGTGGGCGTGCTCTTGAAGCATTTCACACCCATGTGACGGTCACACAGGACTGACATCTAGCAGGGACCAGCCTGCTTTCCCATGCCCTGTGGGGACAAAGCCAGCGCTTTGTCCACGTCTGGGCCAGATCAGGCCCACCGAGACTCTGTAGGTCTGGCCCAGACCAACCTATTCCCGGGTGTCACAGCCGTGAAGCGAGTCCAGCTTGCAGTGCCAAGCCCCGCGCCCCGGCGCTGTGTGGGTGCCCTGGCCACGCAGGCACTCGGCCGTTCCCTCTCCCAGCAGTGTGCCGTGAGCAGTGTGCCCGTTGCTGGCACCCGTGGCTGCTCGGAGTGTGCGGAGCAGCCCTCCAGCTCCGACGGGGTCAGCCTCACGTACAGCTGGGGCGAGAGGCAAGCAAGCTCGGCAGTTTGGGCAATTTCCCCTTTCTGGCCTCTACCTTTGCTTCCTCTCGTTGTCTCCTTTCCCAGGAAGGCTTGGGACAGGCACGGGGCATCAGCTTTCTATCAGGCATGGGACAGTCACCTTCCATGCAGCAGCTTAAAGATAGCTGGAGAACCCAGGAAGGCTGAAAGAGCAACAGTTCAAGGGCTTTGTCATCTCCAAAGCCCAACCCCAAAGGCACAAACTTTTAAAAGCCTGCTGTGATTTTCAGGAAGAATTCCACCGTGTGCAGTGAACGTTTGCGAGGTTTCCTCAGCTCCCCAGGGAGTCGTAACTGTGGACCAGGCTGAGAGTGAGGGATCTGGTGTTGCTTTTTTACTGCCTGCAGTCATGGAGTCAAGTTTCTGCTCCTGCACCGGGGAAAGGAAGCCGAAACGCTTCCTTCATCTGCTCTCGCCCAGCCTTCGGTGAAGTCAGAGAGAAGCCAAGGCACCAGGCTCGGTGTCTCAGAGCCCGCAGTTTTCTTACAGTGCTTGTAAGTATAGTTTTGCTAATGGTTTATGTAGAAACTATGTTTTAGCTGGACTTTTTAAAATGAATGGTAGTGATTCACCCACAGACTCGGTTCTGACATCGGTAACCGCCTGACTTGGTGCTCTGTCTGCAGCGTTCCCTTGAGCTGCGTCCTTCCTTTGGAAGCCTGTGAGCGGGGCACACAGCTCACGCTGCCTGTGCGCCTGGTAATTAACTTACTGTTCTGAGTCTGAAGCAACTGGGAATCATTTTTAACCTGGGCACCAGTTGTCCACCACCTGCTCAGTCCTTTCCAACTCTGGGCTGTTTGTGAACAGCATTTTCCAGCAGCCAGGGTGGTGTGCAGCAGGGTCACCCCGGCTGCTTGTGCTGAGCCCCCTCGGACACACACCGTGCTGTCACTGGGGTAGACACTGCTCGCAGCAGGAAGTGGAAGGTGTCTCTTCCTCCAGTGTCGAGGGACACTGGCCTTGCAGGGTTGGTGCTGACCTTAGAGGATCCTGAGAGTTCTCTACAGGGATGGAAAAAGCACTGACAACTTGCTCCACAGCTTGACTGTGATCAGTGCAGGGCCAGCCAGCTACGTGATGGCTTTGACTCATCCTGGGGAAGCAAACCGTGGTGAGACCTCGGCGTACAGCAGGCCGGGACGCAGTGATTCAGTGGGGGCTGCTCGTCACGTCAGCGTTGACTGGGTGACTCAGTGTGCTCCTGCTTCTGGAGAACCTGTCCTTTGAACGAGTGGTGAGGCGACAGTGGGACCACTTGTGGTCGGAGAAGATCCCACGCTGTGTGGTGAGGCTGGAAGGGTGTTATCTCCTCTTGGGTATGAGGAGATCTGCCCTTACCTTTGGCAGGAGCTGGCAGAAGACCAGCAGAAGCTGGTGTTCACTTCTAACCTGTGGCTGCTGCATAATACATTATGAAACGCTACCGTGTGCCTCTCCCACTGGAAAAAGATGAAAAACAAAGGTCAAAGATG
>NW_010408082.1:0-377 GCF_000710305.1 Buceros rhinoceros silvestris | reverse complement strand
TCTCCGCGTGCTCTCCGTAGCCGGGGGCCAGCCCCAGCACCGGGCGCGGAGCAGGGCTCCTGCTCCCAGCCCCGGCCCTGGGGGCTCTGCTGGGGACCACCTGCAACCCGGCATGTCTGTCTGCGGGTTTTTCTTTTCGAAATGCTGTGAACATGAGGCCATCCTCCTCCAAACAGGGTCTGCTCCTGCTTCTGAGATGTGCGGGAGGCGCAGGGGGGCACCGCGCTCTGCCCGCGGGAGCAGCGCGGAGCAGAGCCAGAGAAGGGGGAACACACGCTGCGAAGGAGGTTTTTCTTCTAGTGCACACGGGGGTCTTTGCAGGGAAGCGTCCTCTTTGTGCGGGTGCTCCAGCCGGGCCCCGCCGGGTTCCTCCCCCG
>NW_010408081.1:22302-31478 GCF_000710305.1 Buceros rhinoceros silvestris | reverse complement strand
CAACCAGCCAAACAAAAAACCCCCGGAAATGGGATCTTGTGAGCCACAGGGTCTTGGTGCAGGAGCTAAAGGTTAATTCTAGAAGATGAGTCCATTCTTCCCCTAGAAAACAGTAAGCAGTGATTTAGTAAACAAAACTGCTGGATGAGTCATTAAGAAAAAAATACTGGAAAGTTTTATCTTTAACATTCAGATTTTTTCAGGTTTTTTTTTAAATGTGTTTATCAGCAGACCAGTATCAGAAGTAATACTGTTAAACCACAGTTACAAAAAAAAGTTTAAAAATGTAAAGGAAAGGTGATTTTAACAAAAGATAATTAAATGATTGCCCTGACCATAACTGCTCTTCAGCTATCTAATCTTCCAGAAGGGCTGAAGATTAATTTCGTCTTCAACAGAGATAAACCTCCAACTCGACAGTTTATCTGCAGAGCCTGAGCTTTAGTGGTGGCGCAGGCTTCTCCCTGCACTGCGAACGCCGCCCTTGCCAGACCAGCTCTCTTCAAGGGGATGGAGCTGAGCTCCCACAGCTAATTAGCTTCTCTGTAATAACGTAGAATGTGCGTTAACAACGAGATTTGTTTTAAGAGTTGCAACTACACACTGCCCTCTCTACGACAAACCTTGCCCTTTGCTGTCAGAGCACTGTGCTGCGTTAGAAGCACCTTCTTACGATTTTGTAGCTGCTGTCACATTGGTCGCCGTCATAAGTCCTGGCAGACCTAGTTCCCCAGAGGTGCTGGCAGCCCCTTTGGTTAGTCAAAGGCTCTGAGCAGGGTGAAATCCTGCTCCCAGCCCGGCCCCAGAGCGGGTGAGCGCTGGGGCACAGCAGGTCCCTGGGCTGTGGGGGCACAGCCTGAGCAGAGCTTTCGGGAGCAAAAGGCAAGACTGTGCCACAAAGACACAGCACTGGCGGTGCCTCCCTTGGTCTGCAGCGGCAGGGAGTGGGGAGGGCAGTCCGGGGGGTATCTTTTCTACTCAGTCATCTTATAAAAACAGCTTGTAAAGAGCTTTGGATTTCCAAGGCGCTGGGTGTGCAGAGCGGGCTTCTGCTTTTCCTTTCCTGTTGCAGGAGCCTGCCCAACGTCGCCTGATCTCTGTAGCCAGCAGTGCGCTACACCATGTCTCTGCTCCTCCTCGCTGTGCTGCACCGGTTCACACGCAAGTAAGAGTGTTTTAAAAGCTTTCCCTGCAAAAGATGCTCGAAGTGGCAATAACGATGGACTCCACTGTGCTGTGTCAAACTCTGCAGCTGAACAGGCATTCACTGTCACGCGGTGAATGTTCCTCGGGGCAGGGCAGGTAGGGTAGACAGTATTTACCATAATTTTAATCATCTTCATTATGATTATTTCTTACTAATGCAAATTACCATCTTTTTATGTCACTTCAGCCTATTCACATTCAGAACTTGCCTGCTCCGCTTCCTTTTCTCAGCTGAGAAAATCTTTTTGTTATCAACAATGATACAAAAGAAAAATCTGAAGGGATTATGTAAATAAGTGATTGAATCAGCACTTCTGCAGTACTGCCAACATGAAAGCAATGTGACACTTGCACGGAAAGAAAACAAAGTATGTACAGGTTTTTGTCTATTCCCTATGTTCAGTTAAAAAATTTAAATAATGGCAGCACTTGTTATTATAGCAGCCTTCACTTAGCAAGTAAGTGTGGGAAGCAATTAATTACAATGTAAATTGGTCTAGGCTAATGAGAATTTCACCTTTCAGCAGATGGGTCATCAGAATCTGTTTGAATACATTCTGACACCAGTACTGCATCCCTTAAAATAAACAGCGCAGTTTTGTCTCATCGGTTTCTGTTCTGGGCCAACCCCCCAATGGCTCTGTTCAGGTCTAGCTCATATTCTGGCTTCGTGGTCTTTCTTCTCCGGAGATTTAAAGAGCAGTCGATGCCAGGGGGTGGATACAGGTTTACAATAAAAGCAAGCTTTCCAAACAGCTCGTCTCAGAGCCATTACATTACAGTAATGCAGTGTAGTGGCTGATGGCTTCCTTCCATAACCGAGGCATTATTTTGCAGTCTGCTCTTAGAAGTTATGTAAAGCCTTTCGCAACAGAAATACATGCATATGGAAAGGACAAGCTGGACAAACTGTTTACCTCTGTATTTCTATATTTATATTGATATTTATGATACGAAGCAAATGGAGGGAAGTGCTGAAAGAGCTCTGCGCTTATTTTATCTTTCTGTCTCAGTGAATCTACTCTTGACTTTTCTGCAGGCTGTGAGAGTTCAAGGTCCCTCTCTGCTAATGCAAGGTCAGTCGGTACTATGGAACACTGGAGGCTTTTGTCAGTACCAGCTGATCCCCGTATCGCGTACATGGAGAAAATGCCCTGTTCTGCATATGGTTTCCATTAGTGACATACATAGTGCTCTTATCAACGCAGTTCCTGGTGCGAGTCCCTTCCTGCATCACAGGAGACCTGCTGCAGATGCAAGGAACAGCAGCCTTTAGGTGAGAAGGGGCCTTCAGCTAGTTAATCACAATCTGAAGTCCACTGACTTCAACCCTTGCAGCGTGAAGGGCAACTGCTGCATTTGTTTATTTAAGCTAAAATTTATGAGTAGGCTCTGCCAGGCCTGACCTGGCAGGACCTCAGGCACCCTGTGTGCACTGCGCATGGGAGAGACAAGGCTGGTGCTGCTCCACAAGCTGCCTCGTACTCCCTCTCCTTCTCCCCAGGAGAGCTTTTGCTCGAGGCATGTTTGCATGAAGGTGACCATGGCCCAAAAGGAACCGCAGTTTCTTCCCCATAGGGAGTAATCCACTGGGATTGCTCTCATAAATCTGTGCTCCCTGCTTTATACTCAGAGGGGTCAGCACTCAAAGTGAAGTCACTGTGAATGCAGAACACGCTCCGGCCAGTGCCAGCCATTTCATTCCGATGTTTGCTGCAACCTGCATGGGCACACCGTGGCCAGTGGGCGATACGGTAAAGGAAAGGCAAGAGGGGTTACACACAACCCCAGGCCTGCTGCTGGTAAAGTTTAGAATTACTTTTCTCAAGCTGGTAGCTAATCAGAGGGGCTTTAAACAATAGCCTCAGCAAGCAAACCGGGAACGCCTCCATTCGTCGTTTCTCTTTGCTTCCCTTGCCTGCTCTTTTGGTCGCTTTTCCAAAGCACACGTCAAGCGAGCCCTGGATGGATGCGGGCCCCTCATTCACACTTCGGTGTCGATAGGAAGTGAGGAGCAAACACTCAGCATATTGCTGGTCTGGGTCAGCAGCAGCAGTGCAGTTCCTCTGCAGTGCCAGCTTTAATTAGGAGCTCTTCACTTTGCCAGCAGACCTGACCAAGACAAACTGAAAGCCTGGCAGCAGTGAATTGAGTTGTGCTCTTCTAACCTTTGCCCAGTTCACATTTTCAACCTTTCTCAGATCTTGGCTTACCTGTTGATTTGATTCTGCTTTCACTGGTCTCTGTGGTGTAACATTAACAAAATTTTTCTTTTTAGATACATCATCCCTTATAACTGCAAGAACATGAATCTCTGTATTCTTCTTTATCCAGGAAACCATTCTTAAGTATTGCTTATCTGTACCCACCACAGTAGCAGACCAGGTATTTCTTATAAACATAAAGAAAACTCTGATAACTCCACATCTGTAGACCTGCATTCAAAGACAACATTGTGGAAAGGGGCGGGGGCAGGCAGCTACTCCAGATGAACACAAATGTCAACATTACAGCAGTACTCTGTATTCCTCACCTGTACGCCGTGGTGACATACACACCGGGCTCAGCCTTTGTCTTCTGCCACTAATCGTTATGGATGCCAAATTCACAGGCTGTGAAAATGTGCACGAACAGTGAAAATCAAACGAAGTCACTAAGTAAACATGGCCCTCAGGAACTGCCTTCTAACATGACCTTGTTTCAGAGGGCTCTTAGAAGAAAGTGTGGACCCACCCGAATTTTTTACTGTCAGTCCTTTCTCTCTGAAGTCTGTGCCTAGGTGCTCACTCGGTTGGTGGAAGGTCTTGTTTCATTGAGGTGGGGAGTGACACCCCTTCCACACAAAGGGCGGTCCTGGCCTTTGCGTTTCAGTCAGATCAAATCTCTGCTAGAGACAAGCTAACAGCTGGCTCTGCTAGCGCTGCTGAACGGCATCGATTTTGTGCCACTGCAGTGCCCGTCTGCGTGGAAGAGGCGGCACAGCGGATGCCCTACTTGCTCTGTTCCCATGACAACAGCCTGCAAAGCAGCTCCCTGCGAACTTCCCACGGGCTGCCTCAGCACATCTGCCGGCCCTGCCAGGCTCCAACTCTGAACCCCAGCCAAGGGCTCTTCCTTCAACGAACAAATTGTTGTTTGCAAGGAAGACAAGGTCTATTTGAAATAACGATGTGTTTTTGTCAGAGCGGAGTATTAAGCCATCCACCACGCAAACACGGGGAGGGTGGCTGAGTTTGGTTTGCCATTTTATGCTGTATAATGCTGCTCAGTAACGTATCCGGACACAGCTGTTGGTTTGCTCCAGGGAATGTATTTGTTTTCATTGGTGCTGGGTACAGCATGATGATTCTCCGTGTATGCTGAAGTGAATTAAAATACAACAGCACTTCAAGTAACTCCTGATTTCATGTAGTGGAAAGCATGGAGTTGTTTTGACTAGTTATTGTGGAGACGAAGATCTGGAGTATCCTGCCCATCCTCTAAATGCTGTATGTCTCTTGGGACTGTCCCAAGAGTGAGGCCTCCACGAGGGTTAAATACAGACTGGTCAAGCCAGCAGCTCTCCAGGCCGAAGTCTTTGGAGCTGATGCTTTTGACTGTATAGATGAGAAATGTGGAGCATAAAGATGACGAGTTCAGGCCATTGAAGCTGGGTGGCAGAGGGAAGTGAGCCAAGTTTTCCTGACTGCCAGTCCAGTGCAGTGCTATAGCGAGTTGGAGGATGGTATTCTCTCTTTTTAAGTTAAAGATATTTTAAAACGTTTTTCCAGTACAGATTCTAAGTTTGTTTTGCTTTCCATATGTAGACTGAGAGATCAGTCTGTGGCTTTGGCTGTACCACTCCCAGTTGCTCAGTGTTTGCCTCCATGAGTGCAGGTCATCATCCAGATAGAAGGGAATCGAAATTAGGCTTGATGACCAAGAAAGGACTGGGATCCTTCCTGGGAGTCACCAAAGGGCTGGAGTCCACAAAGGGGCTTCTCCAAGCTGCCTACCTGAGAGCAGTTTGCAGCTGAACGCTGACAACAGCGTTAACAAGGTAATCATCTAGCCAGCATGTGAACACCCCTGGAGACTGGCAAGTGCCTGCCCTGGCATGACCACCGCCATGCCAAGGACAGGTTTTCTGAGAAGTGAGTGATGGTCTGACTTACACATCTGATGTCCTGGAGCAGCATATGCCCGTAAGAGGGCATTGTGGCTGTGCCAGCGAGCTGGACCCTATGCGCTCTTCCTCCAGCCGCAGCCCTCTGAGCACCCTTTGCCTCATGCCTCTGCGTGACTTGAAGGACTCACATAACCCTGACTCAGGAGCTGGGTTCGCCCTCACCGTGTTCAGTGTGAGGTGCACCCTGCACTGCATCGGAGGATGCTGACAGGCCCATGGGTGAAGCACATATCCCATCCCAGGCATTTGCCTCACCAGCAACAACTGAACTCCTTGTGCTCTGGCTGCTGCATCTGAGTTGGTATAAAATCCACTCCAAAAGCTCACTGCCCCTCTAGACAGAAAGCAGTCTGTACGTTATGAGCTCAGGGCATCTGCCGAAAGGCTGTTTGTCCTGCCTCTTGGTGACTGCAACATGCATATTTTGATTTGGTCCATTATTCAGTGTTGTCCATCCCAAGCATTTCTGTGACCCCAGCACCAGCCTGCCTATTACCTTCCACTTCATTAAATTACTGACTAATCTGCTATTCCATTTTATTTGATCTGAGCCTCAAAGACCAAATCACATGTTCTGCATATTACACAATGTCCATCCTTAACTTGGATGGCTTCAAGCTGGTGCTAAGGAACAATTAGATCACTGTAGAGGCTGCCATTTAACTAAGAAAGAAAAGACAACTCTAAATAAGACAGATGCGGAGAGAGCCCGAAGATTGCTCACGCTGATAATGAAAATTAATCAAACATCATTAGCAGTCTCCAGAGAGCCCAGTACCTCACATGTTTCTGAGATGTGCTTCTGGTTGTCCTCTGCCTGATGAGAGCACCCACTTCTCTCAGTTCAAGGGCAGAAAGAAGCTTTGCTGCACCAAGAAGAAGATCAAAATTTAGAGCCTTTTCCAAACAGAGCAGGTGGGGGTTTTTTGAGAGCCGTTTGGGCCAGCCCGTGGTTTAGTGGTGCTGAGCAGCCATCATCTCTGCAGAGGTCAATAAATACATGCCGGTGATTTTACTAAGCACAGAGCCTTGCTTTTCTTCCTAGAGAATGGGCCTGACCCGGAGGCTGTCCACTCTGAGCAGTGGTCCCTGCGAGGAGTCTTCCACACCCACCTAAATGCAGCTGTGATGGGCTTTCAAGTAGGCAGCATGTTCCCCGCAGGAGAGCATGGGGGGAGCTGGTTGTTAACACCAGTCAGTTATGGATTATTTTAGCACACAGTTATTTCTACTAAAACCTCACATCCTTCCTTTTGCCTTCTGATTTTCTTCTTCACTAGCCAAGTTGCCCTAATTTTAACTCACCAGCCTCAAAAGCTGGACCCTGAGTCCGTTCTGTTTGTATCCTGCTCAACATCCTGGAGCCCTGATTAGAGCTTCTGCACTTTACAAGAACTCAGTGTTCTGTTTGGGGTTTGTGTATGTGTCTTTTGGGTTCGTTTGCATGTTTACCCACCACCACCACTTATGTTTATAGTTTGGCATTGTGGGAATAGTGGGGAAAGTGAATTACTGACCTTGTTAGTTGGAGATATGTCAATTCAGGCTTAAAAGAGGAGAAAATCTAAAAGAGTGAAAGAAGTTCAAGGTTTCCATTTGCACATGAGCACATAGTTGTGCACGCTTGCAGCCTTCCCACAAACCAGTCTTATGGTTGGTGCATTTCATCCCTTCATCATGTCAAGCACAGTCAGGAGACTTTCTCTGCCGAAGCTGGGCCCCGGGGGTAGCCCAGTGACCTCACTGTGACAGCAACAGTTCACACTGCTGAGGATGGGGCTTTACCTGTGCTGTGCACAGCCTGTATTGCATTAGTTTCCCATGACTCTTACGAAAAAATAAGCCATATTTCTCTCCTAAAGCAATAAGAGGTGCATCTGGATCACCTTAACTCAATTTGGGATGGCAGAGAGCGGAAGTGTGGGGAGAGCAACTGATGCGGGCTCAGTGCCATCAGCATCTTCTAACACAATTTTTGAATGAGAGCATCCTGTTAACTCCCCCTTCGTACAGACTGCCGCGATTCATTATGTTAGTGCTTTCTCCAAGCAGGGCTTTTTCAGCTGCCATTGTGCTCAGTTGCTCGCTGGGTAGGTACAGGTGAACCCATTTCCCCTTCTTGACAATAATTACCTAGGTAACGCGTGAAGTCCCATTAACGCACTGTCGGATGCTCTTCTGAGGGCAGGGAATGCTCCCTGAGGTGGAAAACAATCTTGGCAGGAGCGGAAGGACTTTGCTGAAAGTTAAATAACACTCAAATTGTGTCAACATAAAGTCACCACCCCTTGTCAAAACAAGCTCAGGCTTTCTCTCTTCAGCTGCACCTCCCTACCAAGCAGAGCGAGCGCTGTGCCGTTGTGCCATGTAGCCCCAAAGCACAATCACAGCACGAGGAAACAGGATTTTTGGAGCTCCTGTGGTGGGACAGGTTGCTCATGAGCATGTCCCGCATGCCGCAGCAGGGGCCCGGAGGGCCTGCAGCATCAAGGACAAGAGTGGGTTTTGCCTGCCCCATACTGCCCCTACATCCAGGCTGTCCGTCCCCCCAGCCCGTTAATCATAACCACAGCATGCTCAGGGAGCAGATTATTTGGCAAGGCCTTGGTGATGGAGGAAATAAATTCCTCACCTACAGAGTCTCCTTCCCTTCATTAGCATCACCTTCTCAGAGCTGCTCTCTCCAGTGAGCAGAAACAACCAGAGAGCGTCTTCGCTGGTTGAATCATTGCTCCGTAGCAAGCTCCACTATGCTCTTCCTAGCTGTTAGAACATTGACCAGGACCATGAGGAGCCCCACTGAGAGATGTCTCAGCCCTCACAGCTAAACTGTACCTGGGATCTTTGCTTTACTCATTACTTAATTGGAAGGTACCGAACAGGACATTGGAAGATAGCTCATGACCTTAATATCACAGCATATGAGGCAGCGGGAGGAAAGAGATGTTAGGCAGAAGCTTCCTTGCAACAAAATGTGGTCTCAGAGCAAATTTGTCTAGGAGAATGTTAAGCTGTAAATGCCAAGTTAATTAGTCCTCATACATAATTTGTTTTTAAAAATACACTGTCATCTCCTTCTGGAGGAACAAGAGCCCATTTTCCCCTTCTGTTAGCCCGAAAATCTGAAAAAAGTAATTGAAGCCTAAACCAAGAAGCATCACGATGCTTTCAGCAGAGGAGCTCTCTGTGAACAGAAGTAGCTTAAAATCCATAAATGTCCTCTCTAAACCTGCCAAGGCCAAAGACCAAGCAGCCCTTCCCAGGGTACCATTTACAACAGACCCATTTCACTGGATTCTCAGACATCTGCAGTGCTGAGACCCAGTTTCCCTAAAACACCAGCTCCAAGTCACATTTTGCCCCGTTGTGGGTTTTCTCCTTCTCTGCCAGCACCCGAAAAGGCTAGTAGCAAAATCCTGATAATTTTTCACGTGTCTGATTTCTGCTGGCCTGGATAAAACCAGATCCTGGCTGCAACGCACTCATGCTGGACTTGGTCTTCTGCCTATGGATTTTGAAATGTTTTTTGAATTTGTGATCCAGGGAAGACCAATGATTCATGCCCAGTTACATTTTTCTTTTCAAATTAATAGCCAGCACCGTCTGGTGTTGCAGAGTTTCTCAGATGGAGCCTGTTTGCCTCTGTTTTCCATGACTCAGTGTGTTTTGCAGCCACCGAGTGAGTGCCTGATCACTTGTTCCATCTGATCTGTTTGTGGAGGAACAGAGGACTGGGGCTTATAGCAACACTTTGAAATACAGTGTTCTTCTCGCTGAGAACATAGGTCTCGATACTGCTCTT
>NW_010408081.1:21660-22186 GCF_000710305.1 Buceros rhinoceros silvestris | reverse complement strand
AAGCCGTATTTTTCTACAGTGCCTTTGCCAGCATTGCCATTGAGATGCTCCCCAAGTGGCAGTGTCAGGAAGACAAGGTGGCCAGCCATGGGTTGCGGGTAGCGGTGGCGCTTACCGCTGCCCACCATCTCCTGGCAGCAGAAAGAGTTTTTCGCTGGCTAGGTACGGGTCTCTCACCCCAGTCTTCCTGGCAGCTCTCTCAGTGCTGATGAAGCACTGATGAAGGGATGACCCTGGGAGGAGCAACCACTGCCTCTCTTCTGCCAGCCATCTATGGCACCGGGTTTCCACACCCCCCACGTCACCTGTGAGGCTGCTGCCCGGCAAGAACACGGGGGTGCTGCAGCGTCACGGTCCCTGTGGCTGCAGCACAGGCCAGCCTGGCCAAGAGGGGCACAAAAAGCAGTGTGGCACTGCTGGTCACCGCGGCATGGGGCACAGGGCCAGTGTGGGCTGCGCCAGCTCCACAGACAGGGAACCCCTGACGGCCCCTGGGGATGGTAGTGGCTTCCTCACACTCAAGAGG
>NW_010408081.1:11870-21591 GCF_000710305.1 Buceros rhinoceros silvestris | reverse complement strand
GCCCCAGCCCCACAGAAGGGGACCCCCTGACGGCCCCTGGGGATGGTAGGGGCTTCCTCACCTGCAGCAGCCGTGTCTGCACGTCCATCGCACGCAGGAGGTTGTTTTTCCTGGCCTTTGAGAAGGAGAGGTGAAAGGAGGTGAGCAGTAAATTAGCACTGGCCCTGCCACTGCCCAGAGGGGAATGTGGACAGCAGAAGCGAGTCATGCAGGGCTGAAGCACCATTAAGGGCTCCCCACCTCCTGCAGATACACTACCTGTTTCTAGGATACTGGGCAGCTTTACTTTTAATGAGCCCGTAGCTTTGCACCTCTTCCCCTTGTGTGAGCCGAGATGCTTTTCTGCAGCGTCCAGCCGCGTCTCACGGCAGTGGCAGCCGGAAGCTCCAGGCATTGATCCTGCTGCATTCAAAAACAGAAAGAGAGAAAGTCCCCACTGCGTTCCCCCAGCTAGTCCTCCTGCTGTCGTGGCTTCCTGTTATTCCTGAACTCTGTATTTTTAGGTTGTTGTCTGTCTTCACACCCGCTTTGAGAGTAATGAAGACTCATCCTGGGGAACTGGGGGCAGCACTACTCTAGTAATAAAATTATTAAATCAATTGACTTTTCAGCAACAGTCTCTAGTGAAATGTCACCAGTACCTACAGTGTCATCTGCAGAGTCTGTAGCCTTTCGTCAGCAATGTGCCTGTTAACAGAGGAGGAGGAGGAGACCAGCACATGGCTGACCTAGCCTCAGTGGTGCACAGACCATGACAAAGGGAAAAGAGAGAAAACACAGCTTCTGAAAAGGAGCAGACTTTCGACTGATGGAGACCCAATACCTCACCTCCATCTATTAAGCCAGCAGGTGATAGAGCAATACAGACCACAACTGATGTTTGCCTCGTAAAATAAAACAAGCCACGTGCAGCCCTAAAATATGTTTGTATCAAAATAAGTCATCTAGTTATTTGCTTCCGAGACATACGAATCAGACTTGTTTTCGCAACATCTTGATCACCACATTATCATCAGCAAAACAGTAATAGAAAAAGCCCATAAAAAGGACCTCCCTGGAGAACTATTAGATAACAGATTGCCCTGGAGACAGCTGTGGAGAGACTCCCCAGTGGGTCTTGTCTGGTCAGCTGCAATGCTGGCAGAGGCGATGAAAAAAACATCAGTGGAGCTCAGCAAGATACAAAATGCATGTGAATAATGTTACTTAGGGCTATTCCTGGCAGTATCCTCTGACTTCCCACTCAGATCAGTTGGCAAGTGCTGCTGTAGGGTGTCCAGCCCAGAAAGAGTTAAACTGGGCAGTCAGCTCCAGAGCTGCTTGGACTGATGTGGAGAAGAAGGTGGTGGGGTCATGGGGAGACACCCACTTCTGCAGCACTGGAGTGCTCCTCCTCTGCTACTACCTGCCTGCGTAGCCTGGGGTGCATCACTTACAGTGAAGTAAGACGTGAATTGGGAGCCTGGCAGCCATTCTCTGCCAGCTGTCCAGATCCCTAAAGTTTTCAGCGAGCATTGATGTCTTAATCACATGGGCCATCTTAATTGCAGGAACCCAAACATCAAGATCCTGCGCATTCCACCAGCCTTTGAAGCGCTGCGTTGGACCCACCAAGCCCCTGTTGATGTCTTCCTCTTTGCACGCTTCATCTCCGCTTTAGGCATGACCAAAATGAAGACACTATGTGGGAGGGGGTGAAGGTGTTTTATTCCACCACGCTTTGCTGACCACATGAGCACAAGCAATAGTGCTGGGGAGCCCTTTGGCTGAGGAGCAGTTGGCTCACTTTCCCTTAGGCTGCTTGGGGCGGTTGCGCTTGTCCTCACTTGGGAGATGTCTGTTTGCAGCATGACCATTCACCAGCGGCAGCGTAAATCATTCAACAAAAGGCTTCTCGTAACATCCACTCTCAGCTGCCTTTTTACCTCCCGAGTCCTCCTCGTGCCAGATCACTTCAAGCATTGCCCTCTCCTCTGTCCTCAGCTACCTGCCAAGAGGCAGCAGGTCCCTCAGTTGCAGAGCCTCGCCTGGGCTTCCTGCAAACCCATGTCAGGGAGAGGATGCCAAAGCTGCACAGGCACTTCAGTTGGACATAAGCAGGAGCAAGCACCCAGGGCTTGCTGACCTGGTCTGTGACACTCAGCTGCTTTACCATTCACCTCTGTGGCCAAGCAAGTGCTTGTGCAGATACAGAGGTCTGACGTCACTTCCCATAGGCCCGCTCTGCACAGAAGGGATGTAATTTTGCCCATTGATTTTTCATTTGCATGTGCTAGGACTTTGCTCTCTCACATCAAGAACAGCGTGAGTAAGTCTACCAACCCATAGCAGCTCCAGGAAGCACAAGAAGCTATTTTTGCCTGTACATTTATCCTCCTCATTTTTTCTCCACTTTATTGCTGGAATCTGGTTTCTTTCCACACTTGGAGAAAGACAGCCCAGCATTGAGGGGAGACACTTTTACCGGGTTTGAACTATTACTGCTAAACCAAAGGATTTTGCTTGAGACTTGAGTGGATAAAAGGGTAATTTCTCATGGCTAAGAGAGATCGGCTACTGCAGAAGCAGCCTAAAGCCTAGTTGGGCAGAGACAGCAAGCCCCTAAATCCACATTCAAAGCTTTGGGGAAGACTGTGACCTCAGGCTTCTGCTCCTCCGCCTGTGGTTTCATAGCTATTGCACACATGCCTTGCCTGCCTGTTGCCCTGACTGCTTTCTTCTCCTTCACAAAGTTTACAAACCCCCTGCGTATTCCCCTGCGGTGGCTGGCGCTGCCCCAGCGAGCTGGCCAAACGTGGCAGAAAAACCGCAGCTTTGCTAGGGGCAAAACTGGACCCAGCCCAAGCAGGATGTCACGCTTCCTTTGGGAGGGAGAGGCATGGCCCTGAGAACGCTGGAATTTCCAGCGCTCACTTTTTAGCACGAGTGCCACGTGCCGTTCAGCCTGCCCGCTTAGCACGTCCCCACTGCTGCGCTCCCGACAGTCAGGAGGCAACTCCCCACAGAAGCACAAAAGCACTGCAAATCTCCCCCCGGTAGAGTGAAATGAACTCCTGTTCTCAAGGGAGAAGTGCTCTGAACACAAATAACCAGCATATCCAGGTGCAAGCAAATAAACAGCAATAACAATGCTACTTTATTTTGATTTCATCTGACATTTAGCACAGTAATAAGCACAGAAAGAAAGAAGTACCAAAATACTAAACTCATAGCATATAAAATAATGAAATATATTTCATATTTAGTGGTGGGACTGTCCTGGGCAGCCCAATCGTGTAAATATCTGTATCTATCTATCTATCTATAGCTGTGTTATATAAAATACTGTATGTAGAGAAAGCACTGAAACTTATCACCAAAATAGAAAATAGCTCAAAATACGGATAGTTCAGATTTGCTAGTCACACTCAACGTGGAAAAGAGGTTCAAACCCACTGCAGGAGATAAAGCTCCAGCTTAGATGCCATGGCAGGCGTGAGATGGTGCTGCTGGGCTCACACTGGCCAAAGCTGGCAGGAGCCTGGCTCACAGAACAGGCTCCAGACCTGAGCCAATGGCCACCAGGTGAGAAGAGTTACTGGTCCTCGCCAGGACTGTCGGGACATTTCCTAAGTGGAAAAGCCAGCGATGATGTCGGTGCTTGTGGCATTACCCCACAGGAAGCCTTGGCGAGCTGCGGGAAGGCTTAAACGCGCGAGCAGCCGCTTGGATCCCGCAGGAGACCCCACAGCCCAGCTGAGCCGTGCCGGCCCGGAGCCAAAGGGCTTCTCCTAACTCCGGGCTGCCAGGGCAGTGCTCCTGCTCCGGCGGCACGCAGCTGGCCCTCGTGGATCCGGCTGCAGTGGGACTGGCCATCGCAGATGCACAACACCGCAAGGATATTATTCTGACATTTAAAGATGCCTCTTCAGTAGATGACAGGAATTAATTCCCATTAGCTTTTAAAAATATAAAAAGCTGCTTTTGTACGAGGCCAGCCTCCCCCGCGCAATACCGTACGTTTGTTCTGGTCTGCATGCGAGCAGCACATGAAGTAGCAACCCTGCTGCTACAGGACAGTACCACCGAATGAGACGTCTGTCCAGGCGAAAACCCCACACCTGCCCTGAGGGTGACCAAGGTTAATGTTGTACTTAAGATCTCAGGCAGTTTGTAAAGAGATATTAAAAACCTGGCAGCAACACCGAAGTACGGCTGGAGTCGATAAGTGACCAAGGTTAATGTTGTACTTAAGATCTCAGGCAGTTTGTAAAGAGATATTAAAATCCTGCCAGCAACACCGAAGTACGGCTGGAGTCGATAACCTGCGCCAGCGCGCAGCCTGGGTGCTGCTGGTGCTGCAGGCTGGGTGCCGGGCGGGCAGGCGGAGGCACCAGTGCTGGGGCAGGGGAGAGCCAAGGATGCGTCGGGGCCGCTCAATTCCTGATAGACCAATGAGGCTCTGTATCTGCTGCTTTCTGGACAACGTGCTTTTGTGCTTGTTTGTTGCTTTTTGGCTCACTACAGTGATTAATTTTCCTCACTACTCCCACTGGGAAGGCAGACAAGGCCTGCCTGGAAGATAACCTCGTCAGGGGATTTCAAGCCCCAGCGAGGCAGTGCCATGCTGGTGCCAACCCCACAGCGAGCTGGGGGCAGCGGGAGATCCCCCCAGGAACCTTCCCAGCCCTGTTTCTGTGCTTCTGCCATGCCACTGCAGAGAGCCTTATAACCCATTAATAATTCTGTAATTGCTCTCTCTCATCAAGCCAGCAGTTGCATCCCTAATTACATGGCAACAATACTATGCTAACAAGATGAGCTGTAATTCCGAGGTGGCATTAGCATTGCTATTTTACTGTAACTTCCTGGCAATGGCCATTTGAATGTGGCAGTATCAATTAAGTGAATATAAATGCTTAGCCCCTGGAAAAATCATTATTAAAAATGTCAATCTGATAGCCGCTAATCACAGCTAGATACAATTAGTCATACGAGGCCACTATAAAAAGTATTTTTCTCATCAGAAGAAATTCTTAAGGTTTTCCCAACTGTTTGTAATAAAGAGGATACTATTTAGAAAAGTCCAGAAAATAAGCACACATTTGTTTCTCAAAACCCATAGATAAACATGACAGTATCTCTACATTACTGGCTACTGAACAGGATTTCATTTAGCTCTACTCAAGCTGTAGCCTAGTATAAATGTTTTCAAAGCAGCACGCTGCAGAGGATTTCTTTGATGTCAAGCTCTTGTGTGAGGACAGTGTTTCAATTCCTCTTTATGCCTCCAAACTGCTGAAACAGGAAAGAAAAGACATTAAATAAACAGGCATTTTTCATGGAAAGAAAAAAAAAAAGCTGCAAAATTTGGCCTTGAATGCAGTACCAAGAAATAATGCGTCACTGCAGTGGTGACAGAAGTACAACGTGCCTCTCGCACCCCTATTTCAGAGGAGTCAGGGAAAACGTGCCGTGGTTCCACGCTGCAGCAGTCCGGCCGTGGTGCTGTACCAGGTGCTCCCCAGGCTCGCACAGCGGCAGCACCCACGGCCGGCGGCGGTCCGGGGAGCGTGCTGGGTGCACATGCGCTCTCTCCCTGCACTGGTGGGTACGTCTCTTGCGTACTTCCAAAGGAGTGTCAATGCAATTGGCTGAGGAAGGAAGCTCCTTCCCTGCTCCTGCCCAGGCTCCTCGAGCTCGTGGTGCCCAGCACAGCAGGCTTGAGCTGCCTGGGGGCTGCACAGTGTCCAAAATGTCTGTTGCTGGAGATGACAGGCAGCTGTAAAGGCGCTGCCCTACATCATCCACCAAAGATGCTTTCTTATGCAGTGAGCAAACATGTTTTAGATGGCTGTGTCCGCAGCACTCATCACGGGGCAACCACAAGCGCTGCCTGTGAAGCTGGAGAGGCACCTAAATGCAGATTCCCCTTTCAGGCACCGGCGCCTGCCAGGTTTGTAAGTCAGAGGCAAGAGCTGGTGGTATGTCTCATTCTCACAGCGCTCACTCAGCGAGGAGGAGCCCCGTGCAGCACCTGAAGGGAGGGGGATCGCCCTGCCTGCTGCCTGCCTGCAGAGCCAGCCGTCACAAGCTACACGTGTTTAGGAGGTACTCGATCAGACAGCACAGACTTCTTCTTCTATGGGGAGATAACGCTGAAAAAAGTCTGGAGCATCAGGAGCAGCTGGCAGGAGGACAGCCAGGGCAACACCGGGAGAAGAGGCAACACCATTATCTCTGGGCAGGATCTCTCTCTCCTGCACTTTGCCAAACATTCATGTGGGTTTACTTGCCTTGCTTCACAAATATTTTCCAGAAAAAGATTTGTTTGGGAACACTCTCAAAGCAGATCTCAAGGAGCCTTCCTGGCGACCTCCAAAAAGTACATTTCCCAAGGTGTTTCCCTGTGCACGTCTTTTCAGACACCCCCTTTGTGGCACAATGCTTAGTGGGGAAAAAGCAGCAAAAGCAGAAAAAGGGTGCTGAAAAAGCCAGGGACTCTACCTCAAAGCTCAATGAGCTGATGGAAACAATTTCTGCCATTGCTGGCGAGCTCTCGCTCGCCCGCACCGAGGGTCTGAGGGCCTTTGTGTGGCCGTGCCGGGGCACACTGCCATCAGGCTCAGTGGTGCACACACAGCTCACCTCTCCAACCAACTTACTGATCTCCTGCCACAGCGCTGCCACTTCCCACAAACGGGATTTCTTCCCTGTCCGTCTTCCCCAGAACAAGATGCTGCTTCTCCATGTTTATGACGCACTGCAGAGAATAAATGTTGTTGTAAGAGGGAAAACTGCAATTCACGGTGATCCCAGCTCCCCCAACATGGGTAAAAGCCCTGCGGGAAAACCCTACCTTCAGAGATCTCAGTGTCTGCAGCCCGAAGGAGAAGGGTTTCTCATTGTCTTCTGAAAAATAGGAACACTTAGATTTACACATTCAGAATGTTCTCCTATGGCTTTTGTCAGTGACTCCATCCTCCACTCCTTCACGGCTGCTCTGATACATAAACCCCTGTTTATAAAGGGAGTGGGTCATTCCAGAGGGGAACATGATTAAACAAGAGCACAAGCCCGGTGCCACCAGCACAGCCCTGCCGAACACATCCTCCCTTCCTCCCCCCATCTGAAGGTCCAAACAGGGACTTCTGCTGCAGATTTCTATCTTAGCTGCTTTCCCCCCAGGACAGGCAGGAGCAGAGTCCCAGCCCGTGCCCAGAGGAGCGCAGACACACTCACCGACGACGAGGGCAGCACACTCCACGGGGACCGCTCCCACCGTCAGGGCAAGGCACTCGATCTGGCCGATCACCTTCACCTTGTACGGCAAAGAAATCATCTCGTCTTCATCGGGGAGTGCTTTGAGATGCTCCTTTAACCTGCTCATTGGAAATACCTCTTACATGAAACGGCCATGGTTCGGCTGCTCTGGCAAGGAGCAAACAGCGTTTGGAGGGTACTTACAGCTGAAGAGCTCTTAGCTTGCTTGTATTACCACGCCGTTACTGGAAAGCTGCTTTCTTGGCAGGTTTTCTGTGGTGCTCTGCATGCATCCAGCAGCCTACATCCACGTCAGACTCAGCCCCGGGGCCACGTCAGGCCGTGCCCAAGCAGAGCTCCTTCCTGGATTTTGCTTTTTACCTGAGAATCTTTTTTCCTGCATTTCATCAAGACTTGGGGAAACCTGCTGATCTAAAATTGCTTCCAGTGCAGTGCGGGTGTAAGGAAGGGGTACTCCACTCCAGCACCCACCGGTGGAGCCACTGACACCGTGTCCCCATGCGTCACAGCCGTGGCAGCGCACCTGAATTCACACGTGTTAGCAGATGCTGCTGCTAGGTTTATTCAGAGGAAATGGGGACAGATCAATTACATTCAGCTCAAGAAAAGGAAAAAAGGGGTGTCATGGATGTCTCAGCTAGTCGTTTCTTAGATCTACACCCCATGAACTACTCTGACAACACTGATTAATTATTTATCTTCAGTTTCTCTTTTAAACTGAATGAGAATCTAATGGAAAGGCAGTTCAAGGCGGTGATCTTTCCCTCGGATAAAAGCTGTGTCATTTTTTGGCTATTTAAGGTATCTTTCTGCTGAGCTGAATTGCAGCAGCGCGTGTGTGTCCATGCACCCTGGGAGGCACCAGCCCACCTCAGAGGCAGAGGCCCCAGGACTGAGGTGGGGGTTGCCCCCATCATTTAGCATAAGTACAAGGACCAGGAGAGGCAGCAGAGAGGAGCTGGATCCCCTTTGCCACTTTCCCTGGGGACTGGCCTTAAAAAACACTGGGAACATATCAAGGAGTTTATGAGCTCCTCGGCTCTGAGCTGGCTTTCCTTTGGCCCAAGACAGGTTGGAGCGGGTTTTTTGGGGTGCACTCAACTCCAATGGCCTCTCTATCCACTCAGGGAAGATGTGTAGGTTTTGACTGTGGTCTTTGTTTCCCTGCTTTGTCCCCACCACGGGGCACAGGCTGTGGCACTGGAGCCAGGACCTGAACAGAGCTGAGATACAGCTGAGGATGGCTCCTCGCTCCGGCACCTGCTGACCCAGACAGTTTTCCCACGTGTGACCAGAGCTGCAGAGTGGCTGCAGCGGGGGAGGCAGTGTGAAGCCACCTTCAAGGAAGCGCTTCATCACAGCTGAGACTGACTCAAGGGCAGATGGATAGCTTGTGGGCAATGCTTGGGCTGAAAACCAGCCAGGAAACTGCAGCAAGGTGAGGAGAAACAGTGATGCATGAATGCAGGGACACATCTCGGAGCTGGGTCTGAAATTGGAAAGTCCCCAGCAGTGTAAAGGACCGGGACCATCGCTGCTCACATAGCAGCTTCACCTATACCTGCGCAGGGAGTTTCTTACGGTGTGGCAACCTGCAAGCTAACCCCACCACTTTCCTCAGAGGTGAAGGAAGCACTCAAATGGCACCAGATGTTGGGGGAAAAAAAAAGGGAGGAATTGAGCCTGTGCCTTGGGCACACACGTGCTGCTTTACGTGCTGAGCCCCCAAAGACCTCACCAGCAGGGCCCAGCCCCAGAGCTGCTGAGCCACCGCTGCAGGCAGCAAAGCACCCAGCAAAGCACACTGCAGGGCCCCTCCTGCCCTGGCCAGATGGTTCCCTGCCACCTTCCTGGCTGGGTTTAAACAAAACTCGTGTTTTACCATTGCCACCCGCGCTGGACAGCTTTGAAGTAAAACATCCTGGAGTGTGCCGGTTGTAGCACGGGACCTACCACAGCGACAGCAGAGCAAGCCAGGCATCAAAGACCTGGTGTTAACCCTCTTTGTTAATCCGGCTTTAGCTTCTGTCCCCGCAAACACAAACAGCCAAGGGGCTGCAGGAACTGCCTGCGGGGCAGCCCTGCCTGCCCGCCTCGGCTGCAGCGCGCGCGGGATGGGGCATCGCCCTGGATGTGCCTCTGCTGCGCCAGCAGTGCGGCTCCTGCACACCCCTGTGCCCAGGGCTCCCACCCAGCAGGCACCAAAGCTCGCTCAGTGCTGATGCGTAACCCTGGGGAGGGGCATGGGCCGTTCCACTGCAGCTGTCCAGCTGAGGGCTGCAAAACAGGGGGAATCTGCACAACCTGCTGGCAGAAACAGGCTCCTAACTTATTTCTTAAGCCCTCTTTGAAGGGCGGGGCTGCTGAAGCAGGCTGATGCTGCAAAAGCTATACAGGACACGTGAATAACAGAGAGAGCAGACAAGCTGCCACAGAGCATCGCTGTGCCACTCAGACA
>NW_010408081.1:3442-11762 GCF_000710305.1 Buceros rhinoceros silvestris | reverse complement strand
CATCGCTGTGCCACTCAGACATGTTAAGCAGCCAGTAAATTTATTCAGGGCCATGCAGTAGTGCTCAGGGAGCAAATGCAATCGGATTTTGCTTAATTGCTTGAAGTCACGATGAAAAGCAATGACTTCATGACAATAAAGTGCCAAAAGCTCCTTGGTTTGCTATGAGCTGATGCCTGATGCTGCTCCCCAGAGATCCGTGGGAGTTCTGCTGCAAACGGCTGGCAGTCAGCTCTTTAATGCTACATTAATACATTTCCTTTCCCTTCAACAGGGAGAAATTCGTTATTGGGAGTAGCATCAGACAGCAGATTTCCAGCACATGCACGTACAGAAATGTATGGCTGCTTCACCCCCAGTGCCGGGGCTAGTGGGAGCGTGCCCAGCAGGCAGCTCCCTGCCTCCCTGCGGGGACCTGCAGGGCTGGGCTGCCCCAGCCCGACGCCTGCCCCAGGGACGGGGGACAGCCAGCCAGGGCAGGGGGTTCAGCTGGTTCATGAGGCACCGAATGACAAGCAGGCGGGCACTGAAAAAATGCAACGCACCCAACCCTCTGAAGGGATTTACCCAGAGGTGAGTAAGTTGGTACAAGTGGCTTTCTATTTCAGGTCCCTGCAAGGACATTTAGGAATAAGTCAGGGTTTAGTTGTAACAGGAGGATCAGTGGCTTGCCTGGGCACGGCCCAAAGCACTCCCTTCCAGAGCGTCCATGGCTGGCGTACGCGAAGCCCCAGCCCCCAGAGCACTGCCTGTGCTGCCAGGTGCCCACGTCCCCACCACACAGAAACCCAGCTGGATAGTTACCCTAGCCTGTCCAGGCAGGCAGACGACAGGAGGTTGTGCTGCAAACCGGTGTCCACCACGGCCTTCAGCTCCTTCCCTGCACACTGCAAGAGTAACAGAGATGGGAGACAACGAGTAGGATGGTGGGTGATTGCAGAGCGTCCAGGATCTCTGCTCCACACACATCGGACCCTGCAAAATGCCAACATCTCCTCGCGCCAGCCCGTCCCTGTTCCACTGCACGCTCAGTGCCTGCAGGGCATTGCCTTGTCCACCCCGGGCACCCAAGAGCTGGCTTTTGAGCTGCTTTTTGAATACGGTGGTGCTACTAGCAACACGGTGTTGGGTCCTGAGCCCCTCCCAGCAGCATCTGCCCCTGCAAAGGACAGAGAGGGCAGCCCCAGGCGGAGGGAATATTGTGGAAAGTGGGAAATACGAAAGAGCATGGGGGCAAGAAGAGGCCTGAAGCAGTCATAAATAAAATCTGGGGGGAATAAATCCCAGAAGTGGGAAGGGATCATCACCTGGCAGCTCACTATTATGAGTTCCTCGTCCTCCGTTTTCCCTGAGCTGCCCAGTTTGGTTTGATTCGGCTTGTTGGTCTGCGCTGAAATATCACTCTTCGGAGTCCAGTTGCCTCGGCTGCTTCGTAATTTTGATAAATTTGTCTCCATCAGGCGCTTCTGCAGGATATTGTGTGGTTGCTTTAAGAAAGTGCACACACAGAAGAGCAGGGTGAAGTCAGGGGAAAACCACAAAATGACCCGCATGCCCAGCCTGCCTGTGGTGCCCACAGGCCAGCGCTGCTCTCGCAGGAGGGATGCCCTAAAGCCGCACTCTCCCCCATTCCCAGATGACACGTACTGCTCCTAGCCTGCATCTATTTGCTCTCCTGCCAGCTCCGGCTTCCCTGGCTCCCACCAAAGAAAACTAGTTTGTATCGATGAGGGAATAATCATTTCAAAATATAAATCGGAATTTGGAGGACTGCCTTTCCTTTTCCAAACTCAAGTTGAAGATTTGATGTGTCCTATAGGAATCAAAACAAATCAGGCTTTCCCACGCTGGTGTTTCAGTTGTAATTGCCTTCATTTGTTGATAAGGATGTCGGGAATTCTTCAGTGATGTGATTCTGCATGTGATGCGCCACGGGAGGGAAAGGAGAGGAGGGGAAGAGGTGAGATCGTCTGAGGTAGGTAGGGAGACATTCTCTCCTGGGAACCCCCAATGCTTTGTACATCAGCTTCTCGCTTTCTCTGTTATTTCCATTTGCTCTGTGAGAAGCACGCTGCCTCTCAAAATCTCCTCTGACTGCCTTCCCAAAAGCCTTTTTATGTTTAATGTTCATCACGGATGGATGCACATACTCTGCTGGAGGTAAAATAACTCTGCTTGATTATCTGCTTGTTTCCCTGCCTGGCTAATCTCCTCCCACCATTACTGCCCTCTCCTCCTGATTTCAGTTTGTCCACAGTGAGACCTCCTTACTGGCTTATTCCTGAATTTTTGCATTCATATTAAATATGATTCTGTATTTTCAAAGACATTGGAACCAGCAAACCTCCTCATCCCACGGGAATTTCAGTGGGATCAGGATAACTTTGAAAACCTCGGGCCGTGGTGAGGTGGCCAGCACATGCCCTCATGTGTAGCGCCTCATCTTTAAAATATTCTGTGTGGCGTGTTAAATAACAGCACTTACAAAAGTCTAATGCAACTTGGCATCATCCTAAAATAACTGCAACCACGTTAGTGCTTCAGATCCTGCTGTAGGCATAACACAGGCGGTTAAACTGGAGCTGACTGGCGAGAACAGGTAGATGTAGCCAACACCAGGACACGTATTCTCCTTTTCCCCACAATTTTCACTGTTCTTATTTCTACATATAACTTCTGATTTGAAAGGAAATACAATTTTGTAGCCATTTTCAGTTGCAGGTGCTATGTCTGACCAGCATGCTAGGGAGTGCGTCCTGTGTAAACGCGAAAGTGTAGCTGTGCTCCCAGCCACGGGGAGAAATCAGATCTGACACTGCACTGTCTCCTTCACGCACAAAAACTAACGAAGCTCCAGCAGTGCTCTGGTGACCACTGCCTTCCCAGCGAGACTGAACAGCAGAAACCAGTATTACTTAACTAGATTAAAGCAGACAGGCTGACTCTACTAGTAATGGACCCTGTGCTGAGGAACGAGCAAATCGGTTTGGAAATGAGGGCTCCCTTACATGAGGCAGAAGCTGTGGGTGCACAGTCAGCGCCGTCATCACCTCCAAGGCTCCTCATCCGAGCAAAAACGCAGGCCAGACTTTGCCGAAGGATATCGCATCCTTCTTACCCTTTATGTTTGCCTGCAACTCAGGCACACAACTGGAGGAGTCGTTCTTCACATCATCAAAAAATCCAAATGAGGGGAGAGGGGACTGGAGAAGGAGACAGGTTAAGCTGCCAGCTGGCCAGGACAGAGCCTGTGGTCAACTTCCTCACACCCAGCCCTACCCAGTGAGGGCCAAGAGAAATTTTCTGGTGGCATCAGGCAGGGCAGTCTGTGTGCTGTCCTGATCTCCCTGGCCTCAATTATGTTGCCAAGTAGCTTTGAAAGAAGAGGCTGGAGAAGAATACGTCACCAGCACGCTCATCATTGCTATTTAACTGCCATCTACCCTTGGCTTAAACCTGATTTTTTTTTTTTTTTACTACAAGTTCCTCTATTATGAGTCACATACGTGGATTTTCTCAGGCCCTCGTTTTGTGAATCCTCTATGGGTTCCATCACCGAAAGGAAAAAATCCAGAGCCCCGTGAACATGAGCTACCACCACAGACAGGACTGTCTTTTGTTGATGCTTGCTCTTCTGAAAGCTGCAGCAGATCCTGCCTTTGGGGAGACAAATTTTGCTTACATGGTGCTCCAATACAGAAATAATTTAGCAAGAGGGGGCTGAAAAGGTTCCCTGCAGCACCATCCTGTCTCAGGCTATTAATTAGTTTGCTTTAACTTGTGTTTCCTTTGACTTTCATCAGCAACAGAGTGAGGGATGTTAGTCACGGAGATGACTCAAGTGATAGATGTGTACTTGATAAACAGATAATGTGCCAGGGGACATTTCCAAATGCGTGTTTTCCTGGAAAACTGCAAGCAGACCATGTCTGGGAGGGAAGGAGGAGGAAAACCTCCCCTGACAGCGATGGGGAAGGCAGCTGTGTTCTCCCTCTAGTGCAGGCCGGCCACACAGCCAGGAGCGGTGTTTGAAGTAACCCAGATTAGCTGGGACTGCCTTTCTATATGTGACGTGAAACTATTGAAAGTTTTATTTAAAAATGTAACATACCATTGTGTAAGCAAAGAAATAAAGTTATTTCCTAGTATTGTTCAGTACAATACAAAAACAAACCATGAATTTTTTTGTAAGATACCTCCCTTTCCATCCCTGCGACCTTTCGAAAGCTTGTAAGCCCCTCAAAAATTCATAGCAGAAACCTAAAAGGAGTGGAGACACCAGCTATTGCTGAACATATTTACCACCGTCTGTCAAAACCACAAATAATTCCATACAGTTGTGTTCCTCTCTAGTTTATAAGCAAGTGCATTGCTGCAGCATCCATGTCTCTGGCAGATCTCCCAGTGTTTTGGCTTCTACATCTGGGGATAACAAGACCCGTCAACAACAGTTTCACTCAGGTGGAGATGAAAGTCAGGGAAGGTGCCAGCTCCCCCTCTCCAAACCCATCACAGGCAGCTTTCCCTCTCTTCCGCACCTAGACAGTGTAAAAAAGGAGTTTTAACACACCAATGGAACTTGTCCCCAAAATAACCAATTTCTCTCTCTTCTTCCCATCCTTTATCTGACTTCACTTCACAGCAGCATGTGCTTGTGGGCTGTCAGCCCGTCTCGCAGGGAGACAAGGCAGCGGCCAGGGCTCTGACCAACACAGTGCACATAACATCAAAGTTTTCTGCATTTTAACCAAGACACAACAATCTCTGGCGAGTGCAGTGGGACAGTAGAAAAAACCAAAGGTACTGCAATGAACTGCAACATTGCACCAGCCCCAGGAGCAGGACCAGGGCCATGGAGGCACCCAGGGCTGCGCTGAGAACCTGGGCACCCAGGAGAGGCTCTGAGGGCGTTTTGGGAGGGGGAAATGCTTATTTGTTGTTGTTGATTTTTACTACTTAGAACTTTGTTTCCCAGCTGATAAAGTGATGGTGGACTGTTTCAAGGAAAGCCCCTCCAAACTGGTCCAGTGGCTCTCAGGGCAAGGGCTAACCATGGGAGGAGCTGCCAGCAGCCAGCAAGTCTGGCACCCCCGGCCCAAGTCAGGCAGGGAGTCACGGTTACAGGGTCAGGAAGCCCAAATCCCAGCTGACGACCATGTCATGCCAATTTTCTGGGCTTCAGTGAGGCGAGTATCAGTGAGGCATCAAACCAAAGCCATTTCTGCTCTGTACACCCAGCTCCACGTCTGCCAAATCCAGCATATGCTGTGCTGCGGTTTGGTCTAGGCAGACAAAGTGCCATACGTACAGCGAGTGAGGAGCTAGAAGAGTTCGGGCCAACCCAGAATAATACACTGAAAGCTATCAGGGACTTAACGCAGACAATTACAAGTATTTATCAAACCTGCCTATGCAGGGCATCACCAGGAGAGATGCTTCAGGAGCGGACTGAGGCACACAAGCTGGGGGACACCAGCACACCCGCCCCGGTGACCTGCTGCCTCCTGGCTGTGTGCAGCCCCCCCTGTGCTGCAGCCACAAGGAAGGGCATTTCTCCCCAAAATCAGAGTTCGCTGCCAGCTGTCACCCTGACAGACGGGGTCTGTCCTCGCCCCCTGCCCGTCTCTGGGGACCTGTCACCTCCTCGCTTCTCCTGCCGAGGCCGCTGGAAAACCCCCGCGGGAAGCCCTACGTCACTAACGCCAGTCATGCGTAGCTTTGTAAGGAGGCATGCAGCTGTTCACAAGAAAGGCGCGCAAACACTCGGGACAAAGACCCCCTGTGCCTTGGGCCTCCTGACCACACAGCTCAACCCCTCTGAACCTGGACTTCTCGGTTTGGGGCCATGCCAAGGTGGAGTCCCACATTTCAGAGGCTCTTGGTGCTTCCCCGGTCTCAGAGAGTCACTATCTCCCCTGCCTCCTGGGGACAGCTCTTGTGACATCCAGGCAGCCTGGCACAGGGAGACACAGTGGGTCCTCTCGAAGCGATGCTCACTGACATCCCAGCCGTGGTGTGCAGCGTGAGCATGGCAGTGCTGGCAACACAGATTTGCTGCAACAACTCAAATTCACAGCATCTTCTCGGGCTGCAGGAACGGGCCTGAGCATGTGCCAGCACTGTCGCTTTGGGGACTCTCCATATGTGCCATGGGGCAAGGAGGCTGTGGCCAAGCAGAGCCCTGGCTGCACGTGCCCACTGTCCCATCACCCCTCACTGTGGCGTGGCGACAAGAGGAGCTCGCAGTGGGGTGGCCCATTCCAGCTCAGTTCTCATCCCTGTCCAGAGACCCACCACAATCAGGGTGGCTGCGGGTGGGCAATGCGCCTTTGCCACGCTGCACTTCCTTTTAGTCCTTGGAGGGGATCAGGAGCTTTGGATGTCCCCAGGGTTTTGGCACACCCCTGGAGAGAGCCCCTCCGTGTGGGCACTCCTCACAGGGGAGTGGGTGCACTGTGGGTGCAGCAGGGGTGATGCTGCAGCCATGGCTCAGCCAGCATGGGCACAGGAGCAGGGAGGAAACCTGGGGGGATGTTTCTGTGATCAGGGTGGTGGCGGGGATGTTTCTGTGATCAGGGTGGTGGCGAGTAACCCCATGCTCTGCCCCTGGCACCAGGGCCAAACCTGGTCCGCACAGCTGCAGGGACAAGGACTTCAGTGCTCAGCGCCCCTGGCTCCTGCTACCTGTTGCCCCTGACACCTGGGCAGAGCAGAAACCCCTGTCACTGGGGTCTCAGCCCTGCACGCTGCGGGTGGCTGAGCCACGACACCTATGTGGATTCTGCAGATAATAGTGATAACTCCACCGCTGTGCTCTGAAAGGCACTTTGTAGCTCCTCCACAAAGAGCTGCTGTTCAAGGGTGACCAGGAAAGGTTCTTCCGAGCCTTTCCCCAAGCGTGAGTTTCACTCTCTACAACTGCGAAACCACTCCTATGCTCACTGCAGAGAACAGCCTACTCATTCCACTTACCTCAGCCAGGCAAAGCCAAGCCTAACCCAGCTGGGCAGGAAGGCTACGACAGAACAAAACTACCCCACTAAAAATAAAAAATAAAAATGAACCTGCATCAAGCATTGAAAAATGCGTATCTGTGTGTTACGAGGTGCAAGAATTTTGTATCAACTGGGGGGAAAAAAAGTAAAGGAGCTTTCCTCAGTGGAATATATTTTTTAGATTTTTGCTCCTTACCTCAGAACTTCTGATATTACATTTAGGTATCATTTCCCATTAGAGAAAGCGCTAACATGCACATTAGGATTTAGAAATGCTCTCCAGCACGACGTGATGAATATTGTATGTTAGCTACGGGATCACATGGATCATTGCATAGGGGAATATTTAAGCCCTAGAATTACGCATCTTCATTTCAAAAAACACATCCATGCATAAGCCTTTATCAAAGTATAGCCTTAGCAGTTTTATATTTTGAAATACCAGTGACTGGACTTCAGCAAATCTTTTGATTATGTTCTATGTGTATTTATATGCATCGCAGACGTGTATACATGTATGTATTACATGAAGCCATTTTGATTCACTCCAATTGAGAGAGGATTTTTGTACCAAACCCAGTATATAATTTTCACATAAATGGAAAAAAAAATTAAAAGCTTTTAGATTTGAGCGTCAGGCATATAAAAGCACCTACCAGCAAAAGGCAACCCTGGTGATAACTAGCGTCATTTTCTACTCCTTTCCTTTTACATAGGAAACCTTATTTTTTAAATCAGTTTCCACAAGCAATGAACTTCTTCTCCTAGCAATAAAATGGCACAAAGAAAAAAAATACACGGCTCTACCAGCTTCTTAAATCTCCTTCCAGCAAACACAATAAAGCCTTACAGTATCTTTTGAAGTCCCCAGCTTCTTCAACCCATCCAGAGGGAGGAGATCTGCAGAATCCTTGTGAATAAACTGAACCGCCTGCTTCATCCTCCTCTGCTGGCGAAGAGATGCCGCTTCCCTGATCTCCACTTCTTTTCTACTCGGCTCTGTCAGGATACCCGAATAAAACATCTTCCCACCACGTATGGCTCGTTTCTCAGAGACGTGCCTCTCAGCGAGACGGAGAGCCAGGGAGATGCTCTATCGCCTGTGCTTTATAGCCGGAGCCTGGTGACGCGTGGAGAGCGGCAGGTATTCCAGCTGTCACCGCCGAGCGAAGGAGGGGTTGGGCACATCGCAGTACGTTGCACAACAGTGAGAGAGCTCAGGCTGAGTCGAAGGGAATAAATCAGCACCGTTCCTCCTCGCTGTCTCTCCTGAAAGCAAGATTAGCCGTTGGATGCTAACGGCTCAAACTCCCCAGCAGCCTCAC
>NW_010408081.1:1823-3014 GCF_000710305.1 Buceros rhinoceros silvestris | reverse complement strand
TGGGGGCGGGGGGTGGTGGGGTCCGGCGCCCGCCCACTGGCCTCTTCCACGAGCTGCAGGCACTGATCTGCCCCGTCACTGCCTAAAGACCCCAGGAAGGGTAAGAGCTATCACAAAAATAGTCCCACCCAAACTGGGGGACCCTCAAGTGTGGTTTTACGCAAGGTTGCTACACCTGTCAAACACGCCGGCGCAGTATGATTTGACTAATCGCTAGCACTCACACTGCTGATTTCTGAGAGCGAGGCTGCGCAAAGCAGCCGTAGTTTCGCAGCATTCTTGCTGCGTGTCTGTTGATCCTGACATCACCGAAGTGGGTCTTGCTACAGTTACTGATTGCTGATGCCAGATGATGCTGGGAGGGTTTTAAAGACATGATAGGTGGTGAGGATGCTGGTGTGGTCTCGATTGACCAGGGGTATCCTTTACGGGCAGCTCTAGGTTTCTAAGAGGTCAAGTCCTTATTTCTGGGACTGGCTTGTCCTTTAGCTTGTTTTACTTAAGCATGAACAACACCAAAGTCTGCAGTAAAATTTCCCTACTTCTTTACATCACAGTGTGTAATGTGAACTAACACACATTAGCAAACCTAACACACTTTCGTACTATAAAGAGTGATTGATATAACAGTTAGGGAAGGGGATTTTCTTAACAGGACTCATAGCACATGTGGGTTTCTTTCACTCCAACGCTGAGTTTTTAAGTGGTCTGTCATCTCTCGTGAGAAAAAAAATGCCTTATTTTTTTTTTCCCAGAAGGGCCCACACGTTTTCAGCAGTGCAGCTGGGGCAGCAAGCACTCGTCTGAACCTCCTGCATTCCAAGGCACAGCAGAAAGCACATCTCTGCCTCAGAGAGCCAGTACTGATCCAAAACCACCCCACGTAGGTTGGGTTCTTGTTGAACTAACAGAGACCTTTGATGTGCTAGATAAATTACACTAAAAGTAGAGCTTAGTCCAGGATTTATGCCAAGTCTGACTTCCAGGGCATTCCTAACCTTCAGTGGGATGCTGACCCCGCTTTGCTCTCCCCACCAAGGGCAGCCTGGATTCACGCTGTCCACTCACCAAGACACCATCAGCCTTTGGCCATCTTCAGGGAAACAGTCCTGTCTGACAGGGAAGGGACAGGGGAGACCAGGTAAAAACATGTGTAAAGAGACCCAAAGTAATGTGGAGGAGAGAGAGGAA
>NW_010408081.1:0-1684 GCF_000710305.1 Buceros rhinoceros silvestris | reverse complement strand
GGGAAAGACATTCCTCTTGCACCAACTGAGATACATGGAAAATGCCAAGCAGGCAGAGTCACTTTAAACCACAACCGCACAATTTTTCCTTCCTCCCTCCCCTGCAGCCTGCTGCAAGCCTGGAGTGGGGAAGGGACCAGGCAGGATCCGGTCCCAGGAGCTGGGAGCTGCAGCCAGCCCTGTCCACTCACCCTGACCCATGCAACGGGGCCAGCCCCAAGAGCACAGAGCCAACCATCTATTTCTTTGTTTTGGCACATTTTAAACGTAAAGCTTAGCTGACGTGAGGGCAGCGAAGGCTGCCGGCAGCCCCTTTGAAGGAGGGTGGCTGACAGCAGTGCCCGCACCACCAGCACCCCCCACAGCAGCCCCCGCTCCTCACATGGGGAGTGGTGCTGACACAGAGCAGAGCTGATGGCAGCTGCTGCAGTGATGCCAAAGCAGCAACACTCTGTGGGTGAACTTCTACTTCTTAGCTCTGCAGCCACAGCCAGACTGTGTATGTTCAGCCCCTCCTTGTACGACCTGGGAGAGGGAAGAAAAAAAATAAGAAGAGAATGTAGAATACAATAAACCAAACCCCTATCATTTCGCAGCCTCACATAAAGAATGTTAGGTGCGAGCCAGCCCGAGCTCGATGAACCTGTCGATGTGCAGAAGGATAGCAGGGCTGACAGTCTGAAGAGGGATGTAATTTTTCCTCCCTGTGCTGACTTAGTTCATTACATGACAGGATCCTTGTTCCACTACAGGCAAACATGCCTGTGAGGACAAAAGCACCTTATTTTTCACCTTGGGAGCTATTTGGCACTCATCCAGCTGATTAAATCAAGACGTATGACTACATCTGCACACTCCCAAAGGCAAGGAGGCACAGAGGAAAGCAGAAGGACTGTAGCTGAAACCGGAGACAATTTTTAACGTAAAAGCTCTGTGGAGGAGCAGCACTCTGCCTGGCATACTAGCAGATGCTAGAAGAGTAAAACTGCGAGACCAGGTGGAGCATGAAAAGCCACCCTCACACCACAGCTCCAAGACTGCAGCCATGGTTTTAACTCAACGAACAAGCATTTTGTCTGAGCCCCACAATGCGCTGCTGCTGTGTGTTATAAATGCACCTTCTGCCAGCAGATCAGAAGAAAATCTGCCCAGAGCTCAGGAGTAATAAATGAAATAAAGGCCCTAATTCCCCTCTTGATTTTTAATCCTGGGAAAGTGGGAGAAGTAGTAAATCATCTGCCCAAATGACGCAAGATCCACATTGAAATAGGGGCTTAGTTTGGATACCTGGAATCCAGTGGTAATTTCTGCGCTGGTCAATTGTTTGCGACAGATCGGCCAGTACTGCTCTGCCCCGCGTGCAGAATGTCTCAAGAGGGGCACATTCGGAAAAACACCCAGCCCCTCGCTGGAGATGGGTCTGTGTGTGACCACTGCTCCTCACTCCAGAAAAGTCCTGAGGAGCAAAACCAGCTTTCTGGCTCCTGCCTGGCTCCAGGGCAGCACACAGGTTTCTCTGCCCAGGGTGACACCAGGGCTGATGTCAACAAGAGGCTTCACAAGGCTGTGACCAGGAAAACCCCTCCAGCTGGGGGACCAAGCCCTACCCTCCAGGAGCAGCTGGCTCTACCAGAAAGCCGAGATCCAGGCTGCTGCCGGCACGGACAGGCAGCTCCTGCGGGAG
>NW_010408080.1:14219-19492 GCF_000710305.1 Buceros rhinoceros silvestris | reverse complement strand
AATACAACAGTGAAGAATATTCCCTAGGTTTATCTTTGTCTTGGTCCTTAAGTTTCCTATTTCACCTCTTGGGAAGAGAGGCAGAAGTACCCTGCTTGTTGCTGAGTATTTGACAACTTGACAAATGAAAAATAAAAGAACCCACTTACCAGCTTTGAGAGATGACTATAGTGTATTGGTTTGTCATTTGACAGATGATCTGACCATTGCCATGGGAACCAGCAGGAACCAAAGTGCCATATGACAGAAAGCTGCTATAGAATGTTAAAGACTAATAACATGAAATAAATGAAGAGGTTAAAAGCTTAGGAAAATTCTGGTAGTTCCCACGTGTATTCTGACTATGAAGATATGTTTCAATCTTCAACAAGATGTGGTAGAAAAATCACAGAGATTAAAGGATAAAAAACAATATTTAGAACTCTCCACCCTTAAAACTTCCAGGTTTCTTCTTAGTGCATTTGTTTAGCATTTAGCAATAGAATGGAGACTTAAGAACTGACATGAAATGCTTTAAAAGTGCAATAGAAAAAGTAGAGTAAAATCAATAGTGGTGTGAGGAATGGCTTGGGCAGCTTTCGTTTTCACAGTGGTTATCAAAAAGTAATTTTATATCCAATAATTTGTATTGATTGTTTGTGAAACTGTAATGCGTTATGCTATACACCTCATCGTTGGGTTATAAATATGTGTAAATTTTGGTGGGCTTTTTCTTTTCTTATAGAGTTTAATTTTCTCCAAGACAATTTTTTTCGTCTTTAATACATAGGAGCAAAGTAGCAAGCTATGAATAATATTTGAGCTAATTTGAGCAATTATATCTTGCTATCTGCTCTCAATTCTGCCTGGAAGAGAACAAAGGGGCTCATGGCATAACAGAGCATTAAGCTAACACCGTTTACAGGTGATTAACCCAGCAGTTGTTGAGTGTTTTCTTCTTTCAGCTGCCCGTCAATTGCTCAAACTATTTGTTCACACGGAATTGTATTTGCTTTTTAACGCAAAAACCACCCGTTGTGATACAATATCAGAAAAATGCATAAATAAATTCTCTTAAATACATAAAAAAGCATTATACGTAAAATACATAAATACAATAAATACATAAATACATAGAAAAGACACTGCAAAAAGATCAGACCTCTTTTTGTCAGTCCCTTCATTTTAAGCCAGTTCCTGAGTCTCATGAACACAAAAGGTGTGGCAGACACTGAGAGGTAAATGGGTAGATGTTGCGTGTTTAAATACATTACACCTGAACATGAAAGTGTTCAGATTCAGAAATCCCAGTTTACTTTTAAAAGATTTATTGTAAGTATATTGCAATATCATAAATTATTCTGTCATATTTACTATTTTTCTTTCAAAATACATTTTGACCAAAAATTCCCAGAATTTAAATGTATTGTATTAGTACATTTTATTGATATATTCTCCATGATAACTTACAGTACTAAACAATCACAGACTCTGGTACTTATTAAAAATTATTTTTAAATTTTGCTTCTGCTTCTCATATTTATGGAGAACATAATTCATCACACAGTCTCCAGAAACTTAGTGTGAAAAAAATGCGTGTCACATTGGTAACAATTTTTTGCATAGTGACTACTGAAACAGGAACACTTCATTAAAAATACTCTTAACGTCATTTGCTTTTCATTGATCAGTTTGCACTGAAAAGGATAACCAGTTATAGAATGTAACTTTTACCCATGTTGCCAGGCTGTCTTTCTAAGGCAGTCATTTAAAATTCTGTCTAGTGGAATTCACAGTCTGCTGGCTGTCTAAACTCTACTAAAGGTAGAACAGAGCTTATAGATAGGGCTTCAGTCGTATATTACATGGAGAGTAAAGAATTCCATTGCAATGCTCAGCCCGTAGCTAGCAGAAACTTGGAGTGTCTCTTCGGTGAGAAATCTGATTTTTCTATGCTTGTTTTTGTATTTGCAAGTTGAAATAATTCATTTTTTACAGGACAAAAAAATTTAAAATGTTTCACTTGGTGATATCTAAACAAATTTATTTTTGACTCAGCATAATGTTTACCTGTTATGCTTCTGTGCATTTTGGAACTGAGCTTTGTATACAGAATCTGTAATTTCTGTTAGGACACATTCATTTTCTCTTATTCTTGAAATGTATCTGCCAGGAGACAACATAGTCGTAAGGACTTACACTACAACCCGGATGCATTTTTCCCACAGAGATGACTTTGTAGTGAGCCCTAGTTGCAAAGGAGAGCATGGCTCTGAATTTCTCACACCACAAACCTCATTAGGCTCATTAGCAGAGAGTTTTAGGTCAAAAGAATACATAACTGAATATTACAGATTTATTCAGAAAACCAAAATACATTGATTCAATTTGCATATACAAAAAGTGAAATATTTTGGTATGATTCTCCTGGCAGAATGGGGGAAAGAAAGAAGGGGGGTTTTTTTTGGACATGTAGTCCAAGAAGTTATTACCATATCTTCATGTCTTAAGACTCAAAATACGTTTTCTAATTTATGTCTCTTATTCTAAAATCTTGTGGATTTTGTCACCATAAACTAAAGGTCAAACATAACAATGATGTTGATATGTACGTATTCAGTCTATATATTTATTGCTACTTGTCAATTCCAAATACTGTATATGAAGTAGAAGAGCATGCTTTCCATCCCTTTTTTGTTATATTTGATTTGGTAGTTTTAGAACAGTAAAAAACCCTCTAGTATAAAGATTTTTTTAATTAACTGAATCACTGCCATTGTCAACACTTCTATAGTACTCAGCTACAGTACAGTCTGATTTTCTTTTTCTTTTCCTTTTTGTTTTTAACTAAGGTAACCATAGATTTTGTTTTCTGTTTACATCTTATATATGGTTACATCACAGTCTTAAACTCTTTATAAATAATATTTATAGATTATTATTTGTACATAATCAGAAATATTCACCAATTTTTTGGACTGATAGAGAGACAAATAAAAAAGAGAAGTAATCTGACATATCTTGCTTCTGTTTAGATGGAAAAGTACACTAAGATAAGGGTCTTGCTGCAGTTATTTCCTTCCAGCAAATTAGAGCATTATCTTTCTTCCTTTTGGAATCAGAAGATTTCGATGGAGGCTGAAAATATAAATTATTCTGTGTGTTTGCTGACTGTCTGGGTGAGCAGAGTTTGTTTTCTTCCAGTGGTTGGTTTATGTTTCATCTGTGTTGTTTCATATCTATAGTGAAAATCTGAAGTACAGCGCTGGAGAAAAGATGGGTACCTCAAGTCTTACCCATCTTCACCACTCACTGCTGCATTTGTCAGTCAAGCCTTGTCTTTTTCCTGCTGTGCTTAACATGTTTAGCATTTAAAGAATTTTCAGAATATGCTTGCATGTATTTTAGAAGATTCAGGTTAATATGGGTATAGAATATGCTGATGAAAAGGTCTTCCAAAAATTCTTGTTCCCTGTTGGAGGAACATGAAATTATTTTTCAATATTCATTCATGTTTTTTGTACCAAAAGAAACTCCTGTTAAAAATGCAGTACAGATCAGAACAGTAGTATGACTTTGTGCAGTACTAAAAAAGCTGTTTCAGGAACATTGTGGTATTTCTTCGAGAATGAATTTTTGAAACATCAAAATTAGGTGAACCAATGCATTTATTTAATTCTGCAGCATGAGCTTCATCTGTGCCATATTTAGATGTATAAATATATGCGATAAGATTTTGTATAATTCAAAGGTTTTAAGGTCAGAAATTTAGTTGCATCAATTCAGTAGCATCAATTTGTTGAATTCCTGCTTAATATAGGTCATAAAATTGCCACTTATACTTTGTGTATCATGGCAATCTTGTATAATTTGGATGCAGAATAATTTTTAGAAAGTTATCAGTTTGGGAGCCATCAGTGAGTTAAAACTCCATCCACCATAGCCCTACACCTGTTATTTGAATGGTTAATTGCCATGTCTCTCCTTTTTAAGCTCCCCATCACATTTTATTATATACACTATCTTTGAAACTAGCTTTCATATACATAGAAAAATGAAAATGTCACAATCACAATGTAATCACAATGCTTGTGATTGCATTTCAAAATCACAAAATAATTTGCAAGTATGTGTCAAAAATGGTCTTTTTCACACCAGAGAAAACTACACAACCGTTTCAGAACAAAACTCCTCCATTGGCATAAATGACAACTGAAAGCTACATAATAAAAAACTGTAAATTCTGAGAAAAGTGCTTGAAAAATGCTAGGTCTGTTACTTGTCACTTCTTAGACAGCTTTATTTACTGCTTGCCCAGTTAGTCATGACCAGCACCTGACTTAACATGGTGTCCTCCACATTGCTGCAGGATGATTTACAGAGGGGTTCAGAAGGCGGAATCGCATATGCAGGGGTGTAACTATCTATGCCCAAACTTTGCTTCTGCTCAGCAGATAAAGCTGCTGTAAATGCACATAAACTTCCATTTAGTACACACAGGTTTTTAAGGCCTGATAACAGTATCTGCTCTGTTAAAAATTTATATAGCCACATGGTAATTTACTGTTATCAAACATAAACAGTTTGGTTTGTTAAAATCTAGGTACCTTGATTTTTTTCTTAGAATAAAAATGTCTAGGCAGTGTGTATTTTCCGCTTGGTTTTTTTGTGTGTTTTATTGGTTGGTTGGTTGGTTGGTTTGGGTTTTTTTGGTTTTTGGGTTTTTTTTTTTTTAAGTTACTTAGGGACTTAAATGCTAAATATTATTTGAGGACTCAAAACCATATATAAAATATACTAGTTATAACAAAGAGCAATTGGAATCAAAGAGATGTCTAAACTTACTTTATACTGAAATTAAGGATGTTTGGCCTCAGTGATTTCTCCCTGCAAACACATCCTTCCTTGACAAGTCAAGCTCTTCCATAAGTGGTGGATTGTCTAGTAGTTTCCTCCAGAGAATGACTCAGAAAGCCTAAAGCTTCTCTACTTATTGTTCCTGCAAAAGTCATCTCTTCTGACTAGAGAAAAAGCCTAGCCTCCTAAGGCCACAACTGCCTCTTCCTCTGTGCCCAAATCAGTTTAGAAACTGAAGTACATGCTCTTATCAAAATCAGAACTTATCGTAATAAATTATCACGTTGATGCCATTCCAAAAATGTGCATGATATGAATTCTTTACTAGAAATTATTCTGAGGGTATGAAACAAAAGTATCCTGAAAATCTTTGTTTGATTTGGCAAACTTTCTTTCATTACTCAACTTCACATGTAAGAAAATTACATTACTGTAGT
>NW_010408080.1:12528-14104 GCF_000710305.1 Buceros rhinoceros silvestris | reverse complement strand
TGCTGTTGTTCTGCAAATTGAGACAGTCTTTTTTTGGCTCCGTAATTCTTATGCTGAAATGCAGCAATACATAAAGATGAAATAAAAATAAAACCAAAAAAGATATACAGACAGCGGAGGTTTTTTTTCTGTTTATCACTTGTTGCTATTTTAAAATTGTACATGACAGATCTTGTTACAATAATGAGAGACTAAGATAATGGAAAACAACACAGATTTCACTTTTTGTTACCTGTGACCATTCATTAAAACATACACATTGCGAATTCAGATAGTCTACGTGTAATTGTTGAATCAGATACTTCTTTGGAATGGTCTTTTTGGAGTTTTTGTCTTTCATCCTGTTGAAAGAGGGTTCTCTATTTTAATAAGCCTCCAAACAACACCTGTGGTGGAATGAACCAGTTAAGGAGAAAGGTAATTAAGAAATGTGTGCCTAATCCGTAACTAATAGAAGTTTTCAGATTTGAAATTGTGCCTTGATATCTCACCTTTTTAGAAAAAACTGTTACTGGCAACTATCAATGATTAGTTAAGTTGCAATTCATTACTCTTCTTTACCCTCACGACTGTCTACACAGTCTTTCCAGAAATGAAATAGACATATTGATTTCTTCTCTCTTAGATTTAGGGAACAAGGCTAGAATACAGTATTTAGTGCATATATTACATTGATTATCATATTTACACCTAAGTTACATCCAGTAAAAGATGAGAAGTCTAGAAAACATGAGAGAAGATAAGCAGCAACAATGGCCTTTAAGACGAATGCTTTCATCACTCTTTTAGATATTTGCTTTTCTTTCAAATGGCTTTGATTTCTTTTCTGAATATTTCTGAGAAAAAGAATTTCTTTTGTAAAATCAAGATACAGCATAAAGTCAGACATACAATAATCAGTCTTTCTTTATCCCTAGAATTCTTCGCTATTTTTCTATATTTGTATCATGCGTATTAGTAGTATTTGTTATCACATATTGACAAATCCTTTCGTACATGGTTATTTAATTTTATATGCATTAAATATTTGGATTTTTTTCTGTCATTGTAATATTCTACTTGGGCAATAACATCCAAAACAGAAGGAAAGTTACTGTAAGAAAAAGAGATGAAACCAGGATCACAAAAAATAATGTGTCCTTGGAAATAGAAAATATACAGCTATCTGTTCTCCAGCTTTTTTTTGTTTTACATAGCTGGTAATAAGCAACACTTGGAATACTCAAACAATTATCTTTCTGTTTGCAGTATCTTCCACTTTCTCTACACAAGGGTCAAAAGGATAATATTTTGAAAAGTTTCTGCTCCTTAAGTTTACTAGTTGAAAATAATGCAGCTGTAAACAATTTGTTATAGCTCATAGCTTTGAAAAACTAAATCCTGCTTTTTTATTCTCATTAATTTGGCTTATGTTGCTGCCTGAACAGAATGGACAATGACAATATTTAATAGATCAGAAAAGTAAAGAAAAGGCCCAGCACTAAGAAGAAATGGTAGAACATAGAAAAGTAGAATGCCTTGAGTCGAAAGAGACCTTTACGGATCATCTCATTCACCCCTCCTGCCATAGGCAGGG
>NW_010408080.1:7857-12458 GCF_000710305.1 Buceros rhinoceros silvestris | reverse complement strand
AAAGAGACCTTTACGGATCATCTAATTCACCCCCCCTGCCATAGGCAGGGACATCTTCAACAAGATCAGGTTGCTCAGAGCGCTGTCCAACCTAATCTTCCAGGACAGGGAATACACAGCTTCTCTGGGTAACCTGTTATCTGGACTCACAATGCTCCTAGTAAAGAATTTCTTCCTTGTATCTAGTCTAAATCTACCCCATTTTGATTTCAAACCATTAGCCCTTCTGCTATAGCTACAGGCCCTGGTAAAAAGTCTCTCTCCATCTTTCTCATATGCCCCCTTTAACTACCGAAAGATCACAATAAGATCACCCCGGAGCCCTCTCTTATCCAGGCTGAACAATCCCCACTCTCTGAGCCTTTCTTCATAGCAGAGGTGTTCCAACCGTCTAATCATTTTTGTGGCCCTCCTCTGGATCTGCTCTAACAGGTCTGTGTCTTTCTTGCACTGGCAATCTGAGATCTGGGCACATACTCCAAATGGGTCTTTTGAGATTGGAGGGGCCGAATCACCTCATTTGACCTGCTGGCCACACTGCTGAGGATGCAGCCCAGGATGTGATCTGCTTCCTAGGCTGCAAGCACACATTTCCAGCTCATAACCAAATTTTCATCCACTAATAGGCCTAACTCCTTCTCTGCAGGGCTGGTCTCAATGCATTCATGGCCCAGTTTTACTGATACTGGGGACTGTCCCAACCCAGGTGCAGGACCTTGCACTTGCCTTTGCGGAACGTCGTGAGGTTTGCATGGCCCCACTACTCAAGCCTGTCAAGGCCGTTGTGGACGGCATCCCTTCCCTCAAGCATGGCAACTTGATCAGTCAGATCGGTGTGCTTAATCCCACTCTCTACCTCATTAATAAAGATACTGCATAGTGTGGGTCCCAATACGGACCCCAGAGGGACACTGCTTGTTACTGGCTTCCACTTGGACATTGAACCCTTGACTTCAACCCTTTGGATATGGCCATCCAGCCAATTTCTCACCCATCAACTAGTCCATTCACCCAACTGATATCTCCAATTTAGTGATGAGAGTGTGAGGGACCATGCCAAAGGTACATGTCATCAGTTACTCTTCTATGTCAGTCCATTGTAGAAGACCAGCAGGTTACACAGGCATGATTTGCCCTTTGTGAAGCCAAGCTGGCTGTCTCTAATGACCTCCCTCTCATCTATATGCCTTGATATGACTTCCAGAAGGATCTGATCCATGAACTTACCAGGCACAGAGGTGAGGTAGTTCCTGAATGGCCAGTAGTTCCCAGGGTTCTTCTTGTTCTTTTATAAAATGGGTGTGATATTTCCCTTTTTCCAGTCACTGAGGACTTTGTCTGACTGCTGTGATGTTTCAAATATAATGGAAACTGTATCTGCCAGTTTCCTCAGGTCTCTGGGATACATCTCCATGGGTCCCACAGACGTGTGGACGTGTTCCAGCATTGCAAAACCAAGACAGACAAGAATGGAAAACTTTATTTAGGTCTAGCCTCCACTCATCATTGCTGCAGTTAATGGAATGAAAACAGGGACAGCATATCCTCTATTTCACTCCCATTCATGCAGTAATTAAAGAATTCCAAGTCAATTGCCTGGAATAGCTGAGCAGCACTGTGGTAATGACGAAGCAAGCATCAGACTAGAATCCTGTGAGAAAACACGGCATTGGTATTCTCTTGTGCACCTCTTCTTCAAAGACTTGTAGCATTTAGAGATATATTCCACACTCTTCAAAAGCAGATGTTCAAATCGAACACTTTTCTGGGGTTCCTGCATGAGGTCCATAGTTTTACTATATGTAATATTTACTACGTTGAAGAAGTTTTCAGCATACACATTTCATTCATTTTGTGATTTTCCCCTCTTTTGTTTTGTTTCACTTCCCTATATATCACAACATTTGGGATTTCATTTATTTGGAAAAGCACACAAACTCTAAATTTAAACGTTTATATTAATATCATCAGGTTTGCTTAACTTTCAATTATTTCTTTCTTCTTTCATCCTCACTTTTATTTAGTCTTCTTTTAGACAGAATTATCAGAAAGTCTACCTGTTTTGTCCAATTTCCTATGTAATACAGATCTATTGAGAAGAAATTATGTCCCGGCTCTAGTGAAGGAAATGAGAATTTTGTTATTGATTTTAATAAGATCAAGACTGCACCAACATATCCAAATCTGTACCTGGCTGATCACAGTATTTTATCTATGTTTTTAATTAAGTGGAAAGTTCTTTATAATTCTTTTTTTTCAATATACAATCAAACTTCAGCTGAAAGGAATTCCTATGTCATTTACTCTTCCAGTTCAAAGACTAATCATGTTCGATTCAGTTCAAAGTTCTAATCATCTTTGTTGGATGGCATGTAACCATTCCACACTAATGGCAATCAACTGTCAAATACTTTGGAATTGAAATTGAATTAAAGAAGTTCAAGGCAGGGAGACAAGAAGTTCAAAAACAGTGGTGCTTCCCGCACTTAGTATATTGCTATGGCAGGTTTTCTTTTTTGCTTTCCTCTTTTGGTTTCCAAAGCTTTTCTTACTGTGTTTGTCTGGCATAGTTTTCAGGCTGCAGCTAAACTACAGCAATGAATATTGTAAAAAAGTTCAAAGATAGATCAGTAAGTACTTCTCATGCTATTTCTTCTCGTCTCAGATAGCTACACGGAAAGAGATTTCTAGAGTTTTTCAGCTCAGACTGATGGAAACGTGCAAGATCCTGTATCTCATTTTCCTTCTATTCTAAAACAGGGAGAATTATTTCATTATGGAAGGAGGAGTGTTTAAATACTGCATTTGAAAGGTTTCTCAAATACATCACTTCGGGTTTTTTCTTTTCCTCTTGAAACCTGTGTCATTCACTCTGCGTTATATAAAACATGTAACGAGATATTAAAGAATATACCTTCTTGTGGCACTGTCCCAGAATAGCTTGACAGGACTAGTAAAGACCCAGGAGATCATCTTTTCTGTTCTTCTACCTCAGAGCAGAAACAACTACAGTTTTATTACTTCTGACAGGGGTGGTCTAGGCTACTCTTAAAGACCTCGAGTACTGGAGGACTCAGTAAACCCATTCCAGTTCTTCACTCACGGCAGTAAATTTCTTGTTTCTAACTTAAATATATGGCTTTCAATGGCTGAATCACTTTTAGAAGTGAAGGATAAAACAAAAAAATACAGTTACAGTATAGTTCTAAATTAATTTCACTTTTTTATATTATACACCTTCTTTATAAACAACTCCTTAACAATATGAAAGGAAAGAAAAAAAAGTTTTTCATAACTCTTGTTTTTATGTCACTTTTTATGTCACTTTGACCTAGGGATGCAGAATGTAAGTGGACATCTTGACAGTCTCTCAGACCTTTCTAGCAAATGACATCATGGTTTTGGAAATGACTTGAAAGTGAATCATAAGTTGAAAATTTGTAGGTTCTCATAAATAATTTAAGATCTATGCTGATAGAGTGTTTATATCAGAAATCAGTTGACATTTTTTTACAGTATCTATGAAATCCTACATTTCTTGACATCTGCCTAAACAGAATAATTCCTTCTCCCTCTTTTACTGTTCTCTGCATTTATTTATAGGCTAACTTTCTAATTTAACTCAGTTTCTCTGCTCCCTTTGGTTAATGAACATCTGAATGCAGTTTCTATGTTGTGCAGAGAGAAGCTGGAATAGCATCTCTGACTGTTAAGCTGCAGCTATGCAGACATCTCCATACTCCCTTAACAACTGAACAGAAAGGCTATTCTTCATAAAGTTTAGAACTACACACCATGTTTTTTAAAAAGGCCAACAAACACCAGCCTTGACAAAACAAACTCTGAGAGTTTCTGATTATGTGGGAAGATAAAGAAGACACAATAATGCATTTCTTAGAATGGCAGCTGGTGATATCTTCAAACAGTCTTCACTAGAAGAAAACGAGCACCCTGCTCTAATCAATACACTGATAGTCTGTAATGTAAAGATTAAGATCAGAATATTTAAAAATTTAATACTTTGCCTCTCCATATAGCACTTTGGAAGTCAATATCTTTAGAAACCTGGTCCATTTCCCTGCTTTGAAATCATTATATATTTAAGGTTTCTAAATAATTCATCCAGTCCATGTAGTTAAAAATGTAAAAAAGTAAGTCCATCCATTATCTTCTGCAGCTGCTGCTTGGATATTAGGGGGTTTTGTTTGGTTATGCTTTTTGTTGTTTTATTTAAAAAAAAAAAGTCCTCAGTATTCCTTTCCTTCTTGCTGAATTGAGTCTTTCGTGTCTAAAGAAAAGGAATATTAGCTCCACTCAGCTGCTAGAAAAAAGTCTGCTCTTCCTCAAGTAGCAAATGTAAAAACACAAGGGTGTTCATGCAGATACATACCTTCTCTGATATTTACTTTTAAAATGTTCTATGAAATAAGGTTATACCTCATTATCAAGAGTTAATCTGATTTGATCAGAAGAGGGGAAGAATGGTGAAAGCAGATGACAGCGTTACAACATGTTGCATAATTCATCATTATCATCCTTGGAATAATGGAAGAATTGCTACACAGGTAGGGTAATGTCCTGCTTAGCTTAATTAGGGAAAG
>NW_010408080.1:6017-7770 GCF_000710305.1 Buceros rhinoceros silvestris | reverse complement strand
AGAGGAAGGGAAGGGAAGGCAAGGCAAGACTAGTGAATAAATATGGTTTAGGAAATATGGAATGATGCTTATTTTTATACAATGGGTTTGCACATGTAAAGAGTTATGATGGTTCAAATACAGAACTTGATAATGGTTTTTATGAAATAATTAATTTTCTGTGCTTGTCTGCGATTTGTCATATTTGTAATGAGCCTTTTACAATTTACTTGCAAAGTTGCTAAAGAGATTTAAATACGATATGCTTTTACAGATTGCAAGCATACACTTGAATTTAACCACTTTATATTAAAAATTAGACAATTTTTCCTCTTCTTAATTTACCCACCAAATCCATAGCTCCACTGTTGCTTTTCATAAATGAAGAAATTCCTCCTACAAAAATATAGTGAAGAAAAAATGTGAAAATTTCCTCAATCAGCACATGATAGCTGTTATTTATCTAACTTACAAGAGGCACATGGAATTAGATGACACCAGTTTCAGCTAGTAGAATTAAAGTAAAAAGCTTAGAACTGGATGAAAAGTAATAGTTTCTAAAGTTGTCTGTTTGTTTGAATTAAAACCATTCTTTTTATTTTGGGAAACATACAAAACATTTCTTATTTCAATAACTATGGTAGTAAATAACTAGTAATTCTATTCTATGATATGGATTCATTACTTCTGTACTTCACAGCCCTTATGTATCAGTCTAGTATGCCTTGCGGCAAAAATCTCAGAGTGATGCTGAAAGTCTACTAAATAAGCATGTGTTCTATTTTAAAAACATTTCCTTCAAGGAACATGCTGGTCTATACATTCCTTTCAACACTTTCCATGAATTCCAAAAGTTGCTTAAAATTGTTTTTTAAGGTTTTGCGAATGTCCAATGGAAAAAAGGAAGGTCCACATCCTCCAAAAGTTTTAGGTTTCTAAGATTCCTTTCCCTCTGTGGCTTGGAGTTTGAGTGTTTTATAACTAGTCAACTAAGAAAACTGCCTTTTTTATGTACAGCCCTCCATCATTTTAACTCACTTGACAGAAACTAAACTCAGAGATTCTTTGAATGGAAGAGGACTAGCGGGAGGTGTTATTGATTAAGGCTTCTTGGCTTTATAATGTTTATTTATCCATCCTCAAGCCCATACAGGCGGTTGGTTTCAGAAGTCAAATGGAGCATTTAGCCATTACAAGTGTAAATGTTAAAAAAGGTACAGTATGTACTTCATCACCAAACATCCAGAAACAGGTCCTCATCTTATGAGCTGTAAGGAAATACAAACCTATTTTTTTATTGTCTCTAATAAAATTAAAAATTTTGTTGGAGTAATTTCTGTTGTAAATTTTAAGAATTATTTCAATTTTACCTGTTAAGTTTTTTGTTGTGTTTTTCTCATATATTGTTCTGGAGAGGTGAATGAAGTACCTTTAAAGAAGCTACCTATGGAAACAGTGGACAGATTAGGTTTAGTTCACCAAAGAAACTCACACATACTTTAAATCAACAAATGTTGTCAAGGAAATTTTGGTTGAGTAATTCCAGAGAGCTAAAATCTATTGAGCAGACAGTATTTGCTATGAATTACGTGCTCCATTCTAATAAATAATATAGTAACCACGCTTTGCTGTAGCCATAATTCATTTGCTGGTTTTGTTGTCTTCTCTATATACTCTAAATCATGTGATTGAAGGAGTCTGATTTGCTGCCCTTTGGGAGTTAAGGCTACAAAGTCCTGAATGCTTTGCCAAACAACTTAAAAGTTTCACTCTT
>NW_010408080.1:0-5909 GCF_000710305.1 Buceros rhinoceros silvestris | reverse complement strand
TCCATCACCGCAATTGTCACAAATGCTTCTTCCTCTTTGTAATGACTAAATATCTTTGACTTTAAAATTAACTTGTACAGTAATGTGATGAGATTACTAGTTCTGTTGGTAGAGAATGTTATAAGAAGACATCGGATTTGTCCTTCATGATGAAGCAGAATCTGTCTCGTTCTACAGCTACGGCATGTATTTTAAATCAATTAGTCTTTGTAAAATAAAATCAAAGCTCTGAACTCTCTCAACTGTATTTTTACCTGTATCCTGCCTGAACTTGATGTATGCAGTCACTGAGTTAAATTAAGCAGTACATATTCTTTTAACTTTTTCAGCTTTGTCTTCTGGAGAAATGGGGGGTGTGGGTGGGGGAGGGGGATGTCGGTGGGGTTTTTTGGGGTTTTTGTGTGGTTTTTTCTGGTTTTTTTTAATTATTATTATTATTGCCTGGTTCACATTTGATAGGGAAGACAATCAGAAGTTGTTAGTTCAATCTATCCAAAGCCTTGATGTTGAACTATCAACAGCAGGGAGCTACCTTAAAAAAATCTACCTTAGCACTGCACTTTGTGTTTTTCCATTAAAACATAATCAGTCACTCTTCTGCTCCACCAAGGCAGCTTTTCTTTTCTGTGCATGCCTGAATGCATAAATAGGTTTTAAGATTTTTTACCTATATGAATCCATATTTCAGTTTCCCAGTTTATACATTCATACATCTCAGAGCCAAACAGAACTATTGAATCATGCAGTCTGTTCACCTGCTTAGCTCAGGCCAGCTACTTTCATCTGGGTATTTCACCCTACAGGGAGCTCTGTCTACATAAAGGTGATAATAATGCATAGCCTTCTCACTGAATTTTAGAACATTAATTACGTATTAATCCTTTTCAGGCATTTGGAAATTTGCTGCAGAAACTTTAATCCAAGAAGTGTATTCGGTGCCATAGACCAATATTTGGTGATTGGGGTAGTATCTAATGTTAGAATCATAATGAATAGTCATTAACTTGTCTGTTTTCAAAATTAGTAATGTAAAGTGTTAAATACCTTTAATTAGATACAGGAAAGGAACTTGAAAAAATAATATTGTATTACAGCAATTAAAATGATAGTGAAAAAATTGCCCTCTTCTCTCTGAACTGAGTTTAATTCACACTCATCCTAAGTTTGTTAGATCTGCAGGTCTCAATAAACCCACATACAGATTAATTCTGGGTGAATCCTCTTTTGATGAAGAAAGGTTTATCAAGCTCCAAAACAGATGAGCTCCATCTGTTAGTAGGTGCTTCTGCCATGGGTCAACTGCTGTTTGCTCTAATGGCACAAGGAGATAAGGCTAGAATTAGAAAATTAGATGATCTGTTGAAAGAAAGATGAAGAAGGTGAGCTAAACCCAGAATATTTCAACAGAATTGAGGTACTTGGTTCCTGCATACTGCCCACTACTGATCGTTGTTGTTTTGTTTTAGCTGTATCTGATATGACAGTAGATGGTGTCAAAAGCCTTAATCCAGTTGGAAGTACTATTAGGCATTGATCTAATACGCCGTAGAAGTATGTTGTACATATTATAGTGATTTGGTAAAATGTGTGTCAGTATTACTTTAAAATATTTGTCCTTTCAGAGGATATACACTTTCTTTTAACAAGTAACTAATCAAAGAACCCAGTTTACTTTAACAGTATATCGACATGGTGTGCCACTCTCTGTCAGAATGTTTTTATCAGGTTCACAAAGCATCCAGCTGCATTCTTCCTACTAATTTCTTCCAGGTGTTTGAGATATGTACCTTCTCTTAAAAAATGCTCATCAAAGATGAATTATGTAGGTTAAGCTACTCTTTAGACATTGTTTCACTTGCATTCCTAGTTTCTTTACTCTTTCCTATCCACAGACTTTCAGTGGTCCCTGAAGTAGTGATAGTAACTTCCCAATGGGATGATTATAATTCCTTTCAGGAATGTCCTGGTTTAAGATAAAACTGATTTGGTTGGTTTGTTTGCCATAGAAAGCAAACCAATTACAGTATTCCACCCCCTGCATATCACTGCATCTCACTGGCTGTGGATTTCTGAGATGATTTCCAAACAAGTAGTAATTTTTTTCTGAGATCTGGGGCACTTACACAGGATTTTGTGATGCTTTGGAAATCTGCAAACACAGCTGACTGGTTAGAGCATACCTTCTACTTCTCATTCAACTAAAAGAAATCCTGTTTGTGCCTCTGCTCTCTCAGCTGTTATACTGGAAGAAATTTCTCTGACTCGTTCTTTTCTCTATTGAAACATTATTTTCTGGTGATCTTGCTAGGCCTCTCATATAAAAATTCTAGGATGCCAAAAAAGTGAAAAGAAATTCTTAAACATTGTTGGCTTCATTTTACAGGAATCTAAGAGGGCACAGTAATATTTACTTTGTGTGTGAAGAGAAAATTATAGTAACAACCTTCTTTCACAGCTGAGTTCGATGTCTGTCCAATGCCTATAAAGGGAGCAAGGAACGTTTCTCCAGGATCGTGATAGTCAACAGACAGTTTTCCTTAACCTTCTCCTATGTTTCCCTTTAGTGTTTTTAAATTGAATTTTGTCTCTTACTTTTCTGCCAGTCATTCCAGAGACACAGGCCAGATAGAATAAAGATTTTTGATCCATTTCAGGTTTCTTTTAAATATAGTTTAGGTTCAAAATTCAGCATAATTAAAAGTAAAAGCTTATGAGATGTTAATCTGTTAAATGCCTCACTTGCTCTATTGCTTTTCACAAATCCTCTGCTGCTCAGTACTCCTAAGGTCAAGGCGTTTACAAGAAGTGCTGTTTTCAACAGCTTGATTATCAGGACACACAGCACTTACTCATAGAGGCTTAAGGATGTTTTACTGTTGCATTTAATGCTGTTTCTGCTGGTGACCCTTTGTGATGTTTTTTAACATAGCATAGTCATATTATTGCTTCCTTTTCCTTCAAAGGGAAAAACAGGAAATATAATTTCTACTATTAAAATCTTTCGATATCATCATTGGTGTGCAGATCTGAAAGTATATATTAGATTTCACTGCTCCCTAAAATATAATTGAATAGTTGCCATAAAAACCCGTGGTTTTCTGAAATGTTTGCTACAGGTTTTTCATGCACTTATGATTTTATCAAATGATTGAAAGGAAAAAAAATAATTAATTACTTCTGTATAGTATTGAAAAAAACCCAACAGACTATGCCGAATATCTGACATACTAACGTCCAGAATTCAAGTGTATGGAAGATGCAGTGTAGGAGACAATTATGTTTCCAGAGTCAAAGTTAGAGTAACTTGGAGAGTTGACATGTTAAAGGTAGAAGTTTAACTTTTCCCTGGCAACACCTGGAAGTCTTCTACAGAGAGAGTCTTGTGAAAGCAACAGAGAGCTAAAGAGTTTGGCATTTGCCTTCAAAAGCTGAAAAGGACTTTGCTTGATACAGTTTTGCAACACCAATAAAAAGAATAAAAACTCTTAAAATGACAGATTTTGCCCACTTTTTTTTCTTTTTTAATCTGTGGGCATATGTATTTTCCCTGCCCATCTCTTTTTATATTAAACCAAAATTGTTCATCTCTGAGCTTGCTCATTTTCTCCTCATGCTTTTACAGAATGGGGTGTGAAATTTGCAGAGCCTAATGCTAGTATAGTGAGTGGAAAGCAAATTACAGAATGGCCAGGTGCAATGGAAGGAGCATTTTAGAATTAGTGTTTTTAATATATCGATCTTGGCCTTTCTCCCCCAGGCAGGGGAAGAAGGAGCAGGGGAAAAAAAACCTAAATTTACAAATACTATTTTTTAAAAATAATTTATTTAAATAACTATTCCTTATAGTTGCAGAATCATGTAGGCAAGATCGATAACATAGGCTGAAGAGCTCTGAAGAACAAGAGAAGAGCAGTGAGGAGATGAAATCTGCTATTGGTATGACTAATGCATGAAATATTTGGTCATCTGAAGTGCATTCATGCTCCTTGAAGGAAAATAATTTATTGGCTCTCTACATGCAGAACTTCCTAGGTGATAAGAGCGATCCCAGCAGCTCCTCAGTTTACTTGTCTTCCTTAGCTGTAGTACAGTAAGGAAGAGAGAGTCGTGCAATGACATGTGAAATCGGGTGAAAAACTTACATGTCCAGTATTTTTCTAACATGACACAACTGCTTTGTTTTCTTTTTTTGTTTTTCGGGGTTTTTTTATAACAATAACTTTTGGTGCAAAACACTGTCTGAAGAATACAAAAACTCCTAGGGTTTTCCTGAGTCTGAAAGACCAAGAGCAAATTTCTTGGAATGTTTCAGCCCCATCAGAATTCCAGCATCCTATGCTAGAAATTTTAATGAAAAGGCTTGAGTACTTATATCACAGTAACATTAGTCCTAGCCACTTAGTCCTCAATTTGTAAGTATTTTACTACCATAGAACTAAGCGGAGACAGGGTAGAGCTATATCTTGTTATAAATCTGTTAGCAGGATGGTATCATACAGAACAGCAATACTTGTTAATTAAGCACATGTGAGATTACTTCCCTTATCAGTGAAAAAAACACCACTTCAGACTTTTAGAGCCTTTTTAATTCTACTGTCTAAATTTTATTATTGGGAGAATGTGAAATGACAACCAATAAAATTATTGGTCCCAGGTAATCTAAAAGTTCAACAGCAGAGCTTAAATAAAAAGTAGGCATCCTTATTCTTAGCTTAACTGTTCTTCAATTAATAGCTATCTGACATGCAGCAAGATATGAAATATCTGCAAGACTTGGCTAAGACAGGAGCTAAAATAACTGTTTTGTCCCTTGTAGTTCTACTGTTAGCTTATATCTCAACAATAAAATAAAACAAATATATTCCCAGTACAGTAGGGGTTTGGCAGTTTCTCTGTTGGAATTGTAGTTATACTGATGGACTTAACAAAACCTAACTTCAGCATAGCCTAATTAGTCACCAGCAAGAATTCCCTTGGTAAAAGGGACTCTTTGAAAAACACACGTTTTCCAAATGCACTCTTCTGTTTCCTGATTACTCCAGTACAAAATGACTGGGAAAATCTGTGGCCAAATATTTATAACTGTTCTGGAGCTGAAACAGTAATTTCTCAGTTACAGCTCAGAATTTCGTGGTTTGTGAGAGTCCAGAACTGTCCTGTCATGCACTGTGTAACTTACCTCTGCTGTAACTTACCTTGTCAAGAAAAGAAAAGCTTAAACTTATCAGCAGAAAAACGATTTTCAGTAGTCTACAAACATCCATACACACCCACAAGAAATCATGTTGTCTATATATGTCTCCTACCTCCTTGTAGGCCTTATTTCTCATTCTGGTGTGTTACTATTTCTAAGAGTGGAAAGAAAGGTTTCATGCTATAAATAAATATACGCAAACATTATTTGTATCTGCAGTTCTGCCTTGCTTCTGAGGTAATATTCAACTTTTCTCACTATCTTCTTTTTCATTTCCCGAAAGATCTTCTCTTATACTCCGTATTTTCCTGTGTCATCGTCCTATTTGTATCACCTCGGGGTATTCTTGCTCTGTGTTGATTGGATTTGTCTGTAATGCAGGTTCAGGGAGAAGCATTCATTATAAACATCATTTTTAAATCTTTGGGTTGGGCTGCTTGGAAGATTGATATCAGCACAGTACAAACACACCAGAACCAACTTTTCTAATGTAGAATACAGTTTTCTCTCAGGCAAGTGAAAGTACAGTGTCTGAAATATGCTGCTATATCTAAATATATGAGAAGAGCAGGGATGAATGAAAGAACCCTTTGATAAATCAGGAATATATTTACTCAGCTTGGTACAGTGCTCCATAATGTTAATATGAGTAATTTTGTGACACGGTCATCATCATCACCATCCTCATCATGGTTTGGCTTCGCGGACGAAGATT
>NW_010408079.1:5252-5500 GCF_000710305.1 Buceros rhinoceros silvestris | reverse complement strand
TACATAATTTAAATTAAATTATATTAAATATATTAATGTATTAATTATATAATTAAATGTATGTTGTCTATAACATAATAACATGAAAAATATAGAACATATTTCATGTAACATAATAACTAAATTCTCATACCATGAATCCTGGGCCTATACAGAGAATCATGGAGAAGTTGAGAGTTGTGAAACAAATGTTATTAATTCAAATGGTAGCAAGTGTCTTTCTTGGGTGGGCTTTTTTTTTTTTTTTT
>NW_010408079.1:0-5115 GCF_000710305.1 Buceros rhinoceros silvestris | reverse complement strand
TTTACTCTTTCCAGACATAAGTCTTCAGCTAAGGATGGTTTTATAGAAGTGTTAAAATTTGAGCTTTTTCTTCCTGACATTAATACTTATCCTCGCAATTGTGTGGCTACCATTAGATGATAATTTCATCTCCTTTCTTTTTCATTTCCCATGCACAAAACCTCTGCTACTGGAAAAGGAAAGAACATTTATTCCTACCTGTGTTTCCTATGTCATTTGTTAACAAAAGAACCTGTGGGTGTCTGTGGTGGGTTGGCCTTAGGCAACTGCCAAACACCCACCTAGCTGTTCACTCATTTTCCTTTTCAGTGAGAGGGGAGGAAAATGGGATGAGAAAGCTCATGGGTGTAGAAGATAAACATAAATAAAGAAAAAAGTAAAGATAAGACAAAAATAAGATAAAGATCAAGATAAAAAACACAAATAAATATAAAGATAGGTATATCGACATCAATTATCACCATGGGCAACACAAACTGAACTGGCAGAGTATTTATTTTAGTTAAAGTAAAATTTAATTACCAATTTGGGCAGAGACACAGAGATAACCACTGAAACAACACCTATACCCTTACCCACGCTCAGCTCTTTTCCATGAGTAGTTGGGGCTTTTTTTTTTTATTCTTTTGGTTGGGTTCTTTTTTTTTTTTAGAAATAAGAATAAATCAGTTGTCTGTCTTTTATACAACTCCTTTTTCATAAAAACATATTTCTGAGGACAGAGAATGCTTTTGGAATAATAAGGGCATGTACTGTACACTTTAGTATTTTCTCTACCCAGCCCTCACAAACAAAAGGGCAAACATTTTCTCTTTCTCTGTATCAGGTTTTTTTACAAGTCTGTACAAGAGAATTATCTACCCAAACAAAATTCTCTTAGTCTTGTGGTTCCAGCTCTGTGTTGAGTTACAACACTGGTTAAATTCATACCAGAAAATGTAATCTGGCCACCAAAATACCACAAATAGTTAAAATACAAGTGTTTCATTTGTGAACCCAAATACCTTACCTGGCTTTAAAAAGTTTGTTCTTTTTTCTTAAAATCTTTTAATACAGTGCAAAGTTTTTGTTTGTTCATTATTGGTTTTAATTTGACCTTAAATGTCACATGGAGGTATGTCAAACGAAGTAATTCTGTGCATGTGAAATTGGATCATGTCTCACATGCATCAACTTGATTGATTAAACCTGACAAGATGCATCAAAATGTGACACATATGCTTCAAAATCAGAAATCATGTAGGCTTCTAAAAACAATAGTGTTTCTTAATCATTTCTGAAAGGTATATTTTCCCTTGGGAATAAAACCAAAGACATAGTCAACAACGCAAAGATTTTCACTGGAACTTGAACAGGATAATTAAAGAGGCAAGAGAGACATAGATATTTTCATTCTCTTTCAGGAAATGCATCTGCAAGTAAACTAAATGCATTTCCTACCTTATTTCAGTGTAAGATAAGATTTTAAATAATACTTTGTTATCTTAAAAACAAACAAAATTAATTAGTGCAGAAATAATCTTGAGACAGAAAACATACTTTATGTCCCCTTTGGATACTTCTCCAGTTATAAATCTTGTTACATTATATCGCAGCACTTAGTGATATGCTACAGGGCTTCTCATGGTCCAGATGCTGTCCAGTGAACTCATGTTAATTCACAAAATTAACAAAAACATTCCTTCTGATGATGAGGAAGAAGATTTGTGTTTAGCAGAGGAGAAAATGTATTAATTTCAAACTTAATCTAAGCAAAATGGGAAGGATTTCCTTATAGAGTAAGCTTTTATAAAAACTACTATGAGCTAGGTTTTATCATCTCCATTGCAATGGAGTAACACCATGGTTTATGATTTAACCATAAAAATCCAAGAGATAACTTTGGAAATAAGGTAATAATGTAAATATATAATAAATAATCCGGCTTCAAAATTCTCAAATAGTTCATTCTCCTTTAGGATTTATTTACATACACACACATCTTTTCATGGGTGCTGAGCAGCTATGTAGTTCAGAACCACAATTCACAGTAAAATTAAACATACGGGAAGTGGCTTGTTTGTTTGCTGACAACATAAAAACATTAAACAGTGTTTCCCTGATCTCAACAGAAATAAACCAGCCAGTGATTTATTTACTCAGACTTCACTTAGCCCAGAAAATCTCTTAGCAAAACTTTTCTTATGGTCATTTTACCAGCCTGTATCCACCTGTATGTGTGGCCTCAAAGCTGTCTGTCTCTGTTCATGGAATGTCTGTATCCTTTAGCTCATGAAGTGTCATCAGAAAGAAATATTTTCATCTTGGGTAGTTGCTTATATATGTGTTTTGGTTGAAGACCCTTGATATTCTGCAGTCTGGTATCACATACGCATGTAGGGGTCTTTCATGCCATCTTAAATGAAGGCAGTGGTTAAACCTCCGGCTTCAGTGACATGTAAGCAGATCAGCAACACAGTTTATTCTGGAGTAAAATACTAAGGACTAACTGAAGTTATTAAATTGAATTCTCATTAAAGTTTTTAATGGAAATTTTTAGAGAGTAAAGATTGATATTGTTTGTTGCATGAATATTTCTATGTTCAGTGATTTAAGACCTCAGAAACATTAGTGTCCTAAAGTTCTGTAATATTTTCATGTACTGTTTTTCCCTGATACAGAAATTATCAGACACATAGATGATTTTGAAATGAGTCATCTTCTGACAGAAATTACAATCCAAAGAGGCAGTGGTTAGATTTGGCAGGAGTGTTATCTTTGTCACTGGGTAAAGTGAAAAAAGAGGGAGTGAAAAAATCCTGTTGAAAGCTGAGGAAAACATAGCTGTTCTGTCAAGAGTTTTTCTGCTGGCAAATTTCCTTTAAGCATCTGCCCTAGGACATTTTATTCTTATGTATTTCATTATTTCACTTGCTTATATTTGCAGTACAAATTTAAATTGACCGAAACTGATAGCAAAGCATACAGTTTTCTGTGAACATTTCCCCAGGATGGTTGGCAATTGTTGTATTCGAGATATATCGCCATGAATGAGGTCTTCTCTCATGCTAGAGTGTGTCCTATTTATTCCACTATACATCTAAACACACAGTTTAGGAATTGGTCAAGGTTTGAATGCAGAAAACAGTTGTACAAAGTGCAGGTGCCCAGGTGCTGGCAGCAGGGACTGCAGAGGTGGCCTCTGTGAGGAGAGACTGGGGCTGCCCCGTGCCAGACACAACCAATTCCAGCTGGCTCTAATGGACCCTCTGCAGGGCACAGCTGAGCCCCTCAGCCCTGGTGATGGCATGTCAGGCAAAAGGTATTTAAAACACAGCAAAATACTTCACAGCAATGTCAGGAGTGATGGGAAAATATTGTGAGAGAAAGCTCTGCTGTTTCTCTGAGGGGTCAGAAATGAAGGGGCGGAGTTGAGACTGGGCAAGGAAAGAGGAAAAGGGTTGTATTATTGCTCGACTTTTTTGCTTCCCACTACATGACTGAAAAATTAAATCTTTATTTTAATTGGCAATAAATTAATTTTCCCCAAGTAGAGTTTGTATTGCTCATGACTGTAACTGTTAAGTGATGTCCCTGTCTTTGTTCAACCTGACGCAGAGGAGAGATTTCGGTCGCTTAAAGCACCACTGTTAAAGATATTAGCAAAAGTGATTTTTACTATTAATTTGTAAAAGTGAGACTTAACAGAGTTCAAAAGTGAGGTTCACTATTACTACATACAAAGTAAAACCGATTTAGAATTGGGCTAGAATGATTTACACAGATATTGGGGATATCCCCAATATCCAAAGGGACCTCCTCCCATTGAGTCATAAGGTTCAGAAAGGACATCCTTGCTTTCAACCCAAGAGCTTTTTCATTCCTGTTCTTCCTATCTTTGTCCCACCACATCCTAGTGAAGGAAATGGGGATGAAGCAGAGTAGCTGGTGGGGGAAGGTTGACTGTTAGCCAAGAGTAACCCCCTTCAATAGAACAAGCCAGTGTACCTGTACCTATCTATAAATTAATTGTCTTACGTACAAGGCCACCTAACAGTCTAAGAGTCTGTGAGGTTTAAGTTTCCCTTTGGGACAGGACCCTCAGTTTTCTCTGTGTGGGAGAGAGGGCAGATAGAATGTTGCCTGCATATGCCCAAGTATATACCTAAAATCGTTTTGGGTACATACTCAGATCAGCGATTTAGGAAAAGATCTCTTAGGATACAAAATGTATTAAGTTCAGAACCAACACAGTCCAATGTCAAACAAAGTAAAATGAAGGACATTATGCTTAAAATGTGCTCTTTTTTTTTTTTTTTTAATAAATAAGCTCTTCACAGGAAGAGTGATACAGTGGTGGCACTTCTAAACAGATCTGGGACAGAAAGTGATGTGACTAATTGCAGTAATATTCTGCTGTAATTCATCCCTTTACATTTAAAAATCTAGCATGTAGATTTAACTTCTAAATTCTATAGTCTAAATTCTAAATTCTGTCATCTAAATTCCATAGTTAACATATTAAAGAAACCAAAAAACCTCTTCCTAGGGTAGATGTCTGCAATGTCAACAACCAATGTTAGATAACATGCAAATCTCCCTGCCTACCACAGTATAAAGGTAAACTATAACAATATATACTATCTGGCTGCGACAGTTTGAAAATGGCACTGGCAGGAGGGTGAGCTTTTGTTCTTCCCTTCTCCTTTCTCCTGAAACGCAGGAAAGAGTTTCTGCCTGTCTTAGGAAGGGAAGTGATATTCAAACATGTGCATAAAAAGGAGAGTCTGAGACACTCCCTCGGGATGAGCCGCGGCACTTTCGAATTTCTGCCCCAGGACTGAGAGAACTTTTCATCGGAGCAGGTAGACCTTTCCACTTTGCCGATTACTGGCGGGGGTGGCTTTGGACTGAGTTCAACCAGACAAGGGGTAGAAACTGGCTGTAAGCCCCCAGATCCTGCTTGGAGGGGACAGATACCAATGGCAAAGGGGAACGCGAACTGGTTCCAGATGCTTCGCACAGATCCTCAGCAGACGTAGGGAACCCTCGCTGGCATTCCCTGAAGGCCCAGTCCGCATTCTGCTGCACTGATAAGGAGAACCAGAAGCCTTGGAATTTTGCCCTCAGTAAACT
>NW_010408078.1:14244-15059 GCF_000710305.1 Buceros rhinoceros silvestris | reverse complement strand
AACACTGGACTGCGTTGAGACTTTACGTTCTTCCTTCAGGAGCCTGAATCTGTCGCCGCGCTTTCCTGCAACGGAGCGTGTCGTAGTCCCCTTGCAAAGAAGGGCACAACGGTCACCCACGTGGAGCCGCAGGAAGTAACGAACCAAGCACACTTCTTCCGGCTACTCCTCCCTGTTCTCCAGCTGGTGAGAACACAGAGCTGCGGAGAAGAGGAAGGTACATCCACCCTTCTTGAGAAAAGAGCAACAGGAGATACCTGCTAGCGTTACGGCCAGCCAGGCTGGAGCGCTCCTCCCAGTTCCAGATGAAGCAGCACTGCGGGCTGCCAGCACCCCCAGCTCTGCCTGTGCCTGCAGCGACGCAGACGGGAGCAGGACATCCCGGGCTGCAGCTTCCTGAAGACACCGGAGACCTCCTGCAGAGGACGTTTGACATCTCTGCCCACTCCCAGCCTATTTAATCTGAAATTCCTGGGCATTGATTCAAGGGAAGGTGAGTTAAACTCTAGGAACTCCATCCCAGGAAAATCCTTCTGTGAAAGCTTTCACCATCATCCATCCCCAGGCTCCTAAAGGGATGAATTTAAGCAGTTTCATCTTTCAACCCACACCGCCAGCAAACAAGACTGGAAGCAGGTCTGGTCCCACCACCGTTTCTGCTGCTGACAACGTACACCCTGCCAGAAACATGCCCAGAATGGGCTGACGCTACAGCAAGAGGAAGCAGCGAATACTGACAACTTCACAGCCGAGGGGCCACCATTCCACCCCTGCACCTGAGGACCCTGGCCATCCACAGTCGCTCTTCAGAACTA
>NW_010408078.1:6578-14231 GCF_000710305.1 Buceros rhinoceros silvestris | reverse complement strand
GACAACTTCCCAGCCGAGGTGCCACCATTCCACCCCTGCACCTGAGGACCCTGGCCAGCCACCGTCGCTCTTCAGAACTACTAGTGCAGGATGTTACAGATGGTTGCTGCAGATGATGTGTTTACCAAACCACCTTGTTTCCAGGCCTCAGAACCCCGATCTCCTCGGCACGGACAACGCCGCCGGCCAGGCGGGCAGAGCAGCCTCAGTCGGATGAAGGTCCTGCACGGTACAGGGGTCGTTAGGCCAAGCAGGAGGGGGAGAGGAGAGACCGGAGTGAAGAAATGCAGGCAGGACCACCACGGCTTTTAGGAACAAAATTTATTCCAATTTCAAACAGAGAATTTATTTCAGGAGAAAGATATGAAAATCAACTTCCATCAGATATTCTGTAATAAGGGTTGTTGCCCAGCAGTCAGAGCGGGATCATTCCAAGAAACAATCACACTCCTGGACTGGAATGAGACAGTTTGGAGCCTGAATAGATCCTGACACTGGGCATCTTATTCAGAAACTCCTTTACCCTACCCTCTTCCCTCCCCCCACCCCAACACGCACAACAATACATGCATTGCAAATGACAAGGTTTAAAAACAGCATTTTAGATAGTATCTCTTTAAATAGGATAATGTTTAAATTGTCTTAAATCAGGATCCTATAATATACAAGTATAACCAAATAATTTCCACCACATTGGCACTTGTAAAGAGTCTCTGGCACTACTAAAGAAGGGGCATTGGCACAAACCATACTCTTAAAAAACTGGGTGCTGCATAACACACTTTATCTCTGCTGGACTCTAACACCCTGGGCTCTGTACAGTACAATACAATGGTCAGCACACGCCGGAAATACTTTTTTTTTTCTTTTTTTTTTTTTAAAAACAATAAAACACATGAAGAAAAACCATAGTTGAACGCAAGGCCAACATTGCCAGGAAGCAACAACAAGAGACCAAAGAATCCGACTCTGGGAGAAAGGGAGACAGCCAGAAGGGCAGGAGCTATCTGACACGCTGAAGCGGGAAGGGGCTGTTGCTCACCAGGTAGCCAATCCACACAGAATGGTGCAAAGAAATGGGATGGTCCTCTCCTCACCAACTTCAAGTTTCACACTGCTTCAAAGTACGTTGGTTTCTTCAGCAGAACAAAGATAAAAAGTGCACAAGGAGCAGAGGTCGACCAAGAGGCCAATTCCTCAGACTCAAGACTGTAGATTCTCTACAAGAACCCAATTCCACCTCTTTTCTGAAGGTCAATCTGTTGTCTCAACCCGCAGAAAATTCTGACTGGCCTCATTTTCAGAAAAGATGATAGAGGCAAATTTGGTTTAAGGTTTGGCACTTTCGCTAGGGCAGCTGTTTGCCCAAGGGCCAGCCAAGAGACGTGAACCCGTTCTGCAGGAACAAGCGCTCCTGCTTGGCCAAGCTGGAGGCTCACAAGCTATTGCTGGCTAAGAAAGCAGGCGCTAACACTGGTGTCTTCTCACAATTAATACAGTCCACAGACAACTCCAGACTCTGTACACGTTCCTCCCCTAATTCACAACGAGGTTGCAGGACCTCCTGAGACAGCCATCGCACAATGTCCTCCCCTTCTCTCTGCAACGATCACCACACCAAGTCAGTTATCAGGTCAACAGCTACACCAAGCAGTTGCTTGGTAAGGTCCAGCACATGCCCAAATCCTGGTGCCCGTAGCCTCCCATGGTTCCCCATGGCAATGCAGAGTCACTCTGCAAGAGACAGAAGCCAAGATCCCTCCTCCTGTGCCAGGGCAGCAGCTCTTAAAGAAGGGGAGGATACAAGACAAAAAAAAAAGTTTCTGATTCAAGTGGAAGTACCACTATCATTCACCTTGGAAAAAACCCCAAACTTCCGGGAAGTTATTTCCAAGAACCTGTATATCTCGGTGCCAGGCTCGTCGCTGGCAATAGTTGTATAGTGTGAACCATTTATAAGAGGATCACAGAAGCGGAAGAGGCTGGTGCCGCCATCTGCTTCGGATGAACAGCACTTGGAATACATGAAGATGATTATAAATTCCTCTCTATAGGACAGTTTCTACAAAACGGATCATTTCGGCATAAAGACAAAAAAAGCAGTAAAATTGATGTGAAGCTGTCTGACACGTGGGAATCCCTCTCATTCCTCCCAAGTGTAAATGCAGTCCAGAGCACGGCTAGTCGAAAGAGATGCTGCGTTTCCCTCAGCACCGCCGCTCAGCCAGACTGGCTCTTCAACTGTTGGTCCCATGGCTACTGTTCCAACCTGAGCTCTCTAATGACGCTTAGCAGAGCTTGCTTCCCCCTGTAGTGCTCTGAGACATACAGAGGCTTCCCTCAGCTATTCTGGGGGAAAAAAAAAAAGGGACCTATGAACAGAATTACTCAAAATTACGTCCCTCCATATTTTAGTGTTCTAGATCAAAGCATCTCAGACAATTAAGATTTACTCTTACATGTTGTGCAAAACACTGATGTAGTGCTCTGTCTACAAAAGAGACAAAATAACAGCCCCATTCCACAGTGCAGCTCGTTTAGTCTTTATCTGCTGGCAGCCCACTAGCCTTCACGGGGGCAATCTGGTTGATCCAGAGAATTTGGACCCAGCGCTACTTGTCGGAATTGAAAGAGAAGCATTAGCGATGGTGAAATGTGTCACGTCCAGAGGTGGGTCAGATCTCCCTGTTTCCTACTCGCTCCTTGCTGTGCCACCACGGTTATCTTCCAGGCTGGCAACAGGTCTTCAGCACATTTGTTCACTTGCCCAAGCTCCTGGAAAAAGCTCTTGAATGTGCAAAAGCTTCACATCCTTCTGCTTAGTGGAGTTTCATCTGGCACCTAGAATCCAGAACTACTCCCGCTCTCCCTGCCGCCTGCAGCAGCAAATGCTGCTGCCTCTGCCTCTACGCTCCTGCTAAACCAAAGAGTGGCCACAGCAGGGTCTCCCACGTCCTGCAGCAGCCACGTGCTCCAGCCTCCACTACGGCAACTTCATTATCACACGCACCCTGGAGCAAGTACGTGTGCAAGTCTTCCAGAGGATGGGGACTCCTCTCAAGAGAGGCGCAGCAGCGTGCGCCTCGGGGGAACCACGAACAGCAGAGAGAGAACTGCCGCTCCCTCCAAGAGCTGTCCTCGGTCTCTGCAGGTAAGAATCCTACCTATGTCCCAACGCTTGTCACCCACCGCCTGACTCTTCCTAAAAATCCACAAGCTGGACAGGACCGAGGAGTTCTAACAAAGCCATTCAAGAGGCTGGCACAAAATGCAATAAACAAGGCTCCTTTGCTGCTAGCAGCCAGAAAAGAACTACATGGTGGCACGAGACTAAGATTTTCCATCCAGCCAAAGTCTGATGTGTAAATGCCACAATTACTCGGTGTGCTTTTGGAATCTGCTGCATAGAGAAGTTGCTCGCTTGGTGTCACATACTCTACTCAACAAAACACAGTTTCTCTCTGCAAACTGAGCCTTGTGTGCACATGCGCTTGTGGTGTGGGGGTGATGTGTGTATGTGTGTGAAAAAAATAAAACCAAAATAAAAAAGAACAATTACAGTCAGGCACTTCCCCAGGCTCAGCAGCTATTGCTCCAAGAGCTTCCATCGTTTGTAGTTCATGAACAAAATACAGCAATATGTAGCAAACTATGTATAGAACATCAATAATTTAAAAAAAAAAATAATCACAGTCTCCATACTTTTTATAACTGATAAGAAAAAATAACTCAGAACTAGAACGTATAAAGAATGGAAAAGTGATGGCTTTTTTTTGTTGTTGTTTTGCCTTTTTCTTTTTTTGCACTATAGTTGGAGAGCAATCGCTCCTCCCCAACATTTCATCACAGTGAACCATGGAGCGTGTCCTGGGGAAGGGAAGGGAAGGAAGGGGCAGGGGGGAAGCAAGCAGGATTAGCAAATGACACCAGAGGCACCCTATAGCACAAGGCAAAGGGACCAGTAGCATTCTGCACTCCCACAGTCCAGTGAATTCACAATCTCAGCTGGAAAGGTTTTTTTTTTTTCTATATATACCATGGGAATGAAGAGGGGAAAAAAAAAAGTGACTAAGCAACAAAGGAAAGCTGAAGATGAGACTGCCTTAGCTGTTTGGCAAAATTAAGAAGTAAGCAAGGTGCTGAAGAAATGAGGCATATCCCCGTTAACTGTGAAATAAAAGCAATTTGTTAAAAATATGAAATCAGCTACTCTGTGGACAGAGACGTGAGACTCCAGGATAACACCAAGCACTGCCACTCCACAGATCAGACAATTGGCAATCATTACATCATCAAAAATTAAAACTTTTTTCCTGTCATATTTAAAATTTCTTTTTTTGTCTTTTCTTCACAACGAAGCCTCTCAAGGGGCCAAGAGCAGAGCAGGTCAAACCAGGTTGTACTCCTTCAGGTTGAGCTGTAGGATGGTGTCCTTGACAGCTGCAAAGACGAAACGGATGTTTTCTGTGTCTGTGGCACATGTGAAGTGAGAATAGATGATTTTATCGCTGTCAGGATTCAAATCCACAAACATCTTGAGAATGAACTCACGGGCTGCCTGTGCATCCCTCTGTGGGCCTGCAGCAAACAAAGAAACCAGTTAATGGACGTATGCTACAGGCATCCCCCCAGTCTGACCCACCACAATAACTGCGCTTTTTCTCACGGCTTACGGAGCTATCAAGACAAAAATAAGATCATTTCTTGCATACAGGCCCCAGGAGCCAAAGCCTCTTACACTTTTCGGCATCTAACCCACACCCACAAAAGGCATTTTCCAAAGGCTGAGTTTTGACTGACACCAAAGCACCACTTCAGACCGTGCTTCGAAACGCGGCATTTGGTAGGACCCCGTGAGGGCCGTGTTCGCTGCGCGGCAGTGGAGATGCTGGATATATGTAGCACAGTGCTCTCTTCTGCAGACAGAACGCCCTTTCTTCCTAACACACAGATGGATCTTACAAGCTGACCCGACCTTCAGCCAAAACTGTCCTAACTGGCTGGTCAACTCACAGGAGCTAAAACCTGGAATTTTTGCCAGTGTTTTCTTCATATTGCTGACAGCTCCTCAGAAAAAAGTCACCTACTGATACTTTTTTCTCAGTACTGGTTGGTGGTGTCACATTCTCCATGGCAAGGATCATCTCTTGAGGGGTGGTCTGATGGGCTACCTCCTACTCGCAAGCCGTGCAGCCTCCCTGGAGGAGCTACAGCAAATACTTGCATGAAAAAAAGGGAATTACGTGACACCTCCTGAGGGTGGGGTCTTGTCTGCAGCTGTTCACTTCTGTTAGAAGTACACGCTATGGGACTGATAAGTTCTCCAGCCATTCCCAGCCTGCTGTAAAAACACCATGTTTTCCACCACTGATAGTTTCAGAGTGCTTGTGCTTTCAGACGACGGGGGCACAAAACGCCGGAGGTGGGAGGACAGCTAATAAGAAGCAATTTCATTAGTCCTTCAAAAGACAAAAGCTGTTTGCAGAACGGCAGTTCCTCCTTTGCCTCGTGTTTTCAAAGCACCTCATGGCAGAGTTAACGCGCGAGAGCACGGCAAGAAGTATGGTGCCTGACCTCATTCTCCACCACTTTTATTTCCAGCCCCGCACAGATGTCGCCAGCCAGCCTGAAATGCACTCAGCTGAAGAGCCTGGAATGCTCTTTTGGCCCAGGGATTTTGTTTCGGAAGGGAATTTTTTGGTTTCACATAGGTACTAGTTTTCCCACAACTGCAGATGATGCACTAATACAAATTTCAAACCCCCTGAGATTTTTCAGCACCATCATCTGAACAACTTGTGAATTTGACCAGTCAGTTTCTCAAAATGAGGACTCGAGTCACCTCTTGACTAGTGGGTTAAGATGCCCAGTAACCCAGTGAATTGTCACATGCTTATGAAATGTGTTATGTGCACAAGCACACAGGCAGGAAACCTAGACTTCTGTTATGTAATACTCTGAAGCACATATTCTGGGAGGGGGGAGATGAATACTTCATCTAGGAGAGGTTCATTTTTATTTGACCATTCTATCAGATTGCAGTTATCTGCGTATGAACTGGACTGTTTTCTGGCATTTTCTCATTGTCTAGGTATTCCTTCTCAAAGTACCACATTTTCCCCACCTCTAGATCTGAATTTTCTTTAAAAATCAACAAAAAAACCCCAACCAAACCACCTCCACCCATTCTTCTAGCTATAGAGTGCTCCTCCTTAAAAACCACTCACCGTCAAACTCTGGGAAATAGTCAACAAGGTGGGAATATAAGATCTTGTCTTCCAACAGATCTTTCTTGTTGAGAAAGAGGATAACAGAAGAGTTTTGGAACCATGGATAAGTGATAATGGTTCGAAAGAGAGCTTTACTCTCTTCCATCCGGTTCTGAAACAAGAAAAAAGAAAGCCTTGTTTTCACAAACGAGCACCAAGATGCCTTTCTGCTACCAGCACACATACGCAGACCTGTACCGATACAGCCGCTCAGGTACCGAACACAGACCACTCTGGCCCCAGGTAGGTTCTGGCTCAAGCTGCTCTGGTAAACGGAAAAGAAATGCAAAATCTGGTGGACTCAAGCTTCATTTAATTGGCAAGCCATTCGTACCAAAAGGCTCAGATGTAATTTCATGCTTTAACAGTCACATGAGAGGTCTGGCCACGATACTTTGCAAACGTGTTTTCTCTAGTAGAAAAGGAATAACTGCTGTTATGTAATGGCATTTTTTTAATCTATTAGCAAGTGCAAAAATTCACTATTGCACCTTCAAAGAGACCAGTCACTATCTAATGAGACAGCAGTCACACCGCGAGGTAATGCAGTGCGAAAAAGAAGAATGCGTGGTTTTTTAAGAGCAGGCCCTCACATTGCACAGCACCTTCCAAGGCACACAGGACTCAGCAATTTCCGAGTATTTCACTACTACTGGAGAAGTACAGATGATGTGAATGCAGCGTGCATATGCCATCCTCGGGGACATCGTGACCCATTGAGGCTCACGTTCTTTTGCAGCAGGAAGAACTGAAGGCCAAAACCAGCAATACTCGCTAATCCAATTTGGCACCAAGTGCTTTGGTAACAACCTCCAAGAAGGTAGGAAGACATTCCTCCTTCCTCTCCAGAGTTCCCATTCTTTGGCTTACCTCATTATCAGATTCCACCAGAACTTGGTCATATTCACTAAGTGCTACTAAAAACATGATGGAAGTCACATTTTCAAAGCAATGGATCCACTTCCTTCGTTCTGATCTTTGACCTCCAACATCCACCATTCTAAGGAAGAGAAATACATACAGTACCATAAAGCAGACACTTCATGCCACCACAGCACATACAGCCACTTGAGCCTCTCAACCAAGCATCTGGACACTCTAAAGCAATCCAGAACTCATCCCTCCTGAAAGCGTATCACTCCTCTCTCAGTTCAACCGTAACATGAATACACCTTCCGTACCTGAAGATAATATTCTCTAGGTCAAAGGGGTACTCTATGATACCAGTCGTAGGAACTCTAACCCGTAGCACATCTTGCTGAGTTGGTAGATATCCTGGGGTAGCGATACGATCCACGTCGCTAAGATAGCTACAAGAAGCACAATGGAAAAAAAAAAAACAAAACAAACCAAAACACTACCTTAGGTTGCAGCACATAAATAC
>NW_010408078.1:0-6391 GCF_000710305.1 Buceros rhinoceros silvestris | reverse complement strand
TTTCCCTAGAATAACAAGGAAGTCAGAAGTCACCTGAACCATTTAAAACATGATGTGGAAAAATAACAGAAAAATAACATCTTTGTGGAACAGTAAATCACCAGACATTCCCTTTGGAGGATAAACAGATATTAAAGACAACCCTGTACAGGAGTGTGGAAGACGATCTTCACTACAACAGAGAAAGTTTAAGTACAATGGATGCTTATGTTTCTGAATCAACTCTCATCTGAGGCCTTCCATTTATAAATGAACCTATGTCACCTGACTGAGATTTTATTAATAATAAATCCATTAAGTTACACATCCATGTATACCTGCAGGCCAAAGGACAAACCCTGAGAGAAACAGCAACACTTCTGCTGCCTAAGAGCCAGGACCAACACAGATGGCACAGGGCAGAGATTCTACCTTCAAGTATATCCAGAAGCAGATGTGTGAGCAACTGTCTCTATCATGCTCCAGAACACCCCATACCCTCATGGAAAGTAGCAAATGGTAAGAAATTTCCACATCTAAATCCATCCCCAAATAAACACAGCTCCCCCCATCTCCAGCAAAGCTCTCTGCCCTTCTGGAGCCAGATTCAAACAAGTTACCAGTGACCTGCTCCCTCTGCTCTTCCACCTTAACTTTTCCTAAGAATACTTCTGGCTGATAGAGACAAAGAACCTTTCTCATGTGTCTGTGATCTTTATCCCAACACGCGTAGCCAGCAGCAGCTTGTCTAAAACACTAGCAAGACCCATCCACCTCAATGAAAAAGATAACTTTCAATAAACTACACCGTGAAAGCTACAGCAGTGTTCCTGCCCTTGGAAACAAACTCTAGACTTCAATAAAAAATGTTGACGGGTATTATCTGTTAGACCACCACTACCGCCTACCAGTGACTACATACTTACTATTTAGCTGAGTCAGAAAGCTGATATTCTCTTCTCCTGTCATAACACTCCTGTATTCCAGGGTCGTTCCACAATGTTTTAATTGCACTTACATATGGCTGCTCAAATGTCATGACCTTTTCTACATCCACTTCCCGGATCAGCACTGCATTGGCCTGGAGATTGAAAAGCAATTAAAAAAAAGAAAAAAAAAAGGCAGGGGGTCAGGAGCAGGGGGTACCAGTCACAGACAAGCAAAACATCCTCAGATATACTAAATCCTTACATCATGACATCAAGAATCCCCATGCTGGCTGTGGATCACGTTGCTAAGAGCAGAGGGACAACAAGGAAGCTACACATCTAAGATAGCAGACAACAGCAAAATTCCTCCAAAGCATCATATGCTCCTTCACAGAATAAGCTGTAAAACAGCAGCAGGTTTCACCTATCATTAGGTTACCAGGTGGTTTTTTGAAACACAGTGGTTTCCAAGACAGAGCGTTCACCATGAAGAACCACAGACTGCCCAACTTACACGTAGGGCATACAGTCCCTATAAACAATTACTAAAAATCTGCTCCATGTTACTGTGTGACAGAACAGATAAAATACAGTTCCTTTTTGTTTTGGTAGGAGAAATTCAGCATTAAAGAAGCAAAACACACACACACAAAATATCTAATTTCCTGGCACACCCTCACCCTCCCTGTCCTTCCCCCAAAAGGCTAAAATAATTTAAACCAGATCTGGTTGAAAAATGTATTGCTGGACTCTAAATCAGTAAGCCAGACTTCGGCTGAAATCCTGTTTCTGTGGCTGAGACCAAAAAGGTTTGTTGAGACCCTTCAAAAAGGTTTGTACCTTTCAGAAAAACTGATGGAATACAGTAAGTGATAACTACCAGAAGAGGCGTCTTTGGGGTCCAGTATGTGTTTCGTCAGCTGCAAGTTCCTATGTGAAGAGGAACTCGCACAAAGAAAAGCCCGACGCATTTAACAGTGCTGAATCCCCAGCCCTTGCTCCCACCGCTCACCACGCAGACCACTGCACAAACCATCCTGAAAAAGTTGCTCTATCCCTTAACATAACCACGTAAATGGAGTCAGGTATCAACAAAACATCATGAAAGGCAGTCCCTAAGCACAAAAAATTTATGGCAAAGAGGTCAGGGAGGTTGAGCACAGGAGGATGTAAACAAACACAAACTTAGGAGTCAAAGCTAGAATCCCCATTGCCTAAAGACACATGCAAAAACTGTAAGAAACCTACCTTGTTCTGTTCATATTTGTACAGAATCTTCAGGGTTTCCATGGCCCTGATCATAGACTGCATGGCAGTGAAGATGTTTTGGTACACCAGCTTGGTGAAGCCTTTTTTGTCCTCTTCAGAATAGCCTGAGCCATGAATTATACGCATTTGCTTAATGAACGTGCTTTTTCCACTCTCCCCAGTGCCTACAGAATGCAAGAGTAAGAGTTAGGAGAAGTCACAAGCAAGGCTTGCTACAGCAGAGAGCATGCACGTTACGCCCCAAAGTTCCTGCTTCTGTACCCAAGTACAGAAGTACACACTTCCAACCACTTTTTTCACCGCTTTCCAGAATAGTGAAAGACAGTCTGGATGGTCCTGCGCATCTCCACTAGGAACCTGACAGCACAGGAGGAAGACATCTTGTCCTTTACAGCAGCCTTCAAAAGCAGCTCTGGTACTTACTCCAAATCTCACATTACAGCCACTCCCACATGTTCTGCGTCAAAAGGCCCTTGTCCGTCACACCTGACCTATTCCCAGATACTCCAGCAAGATGCTACAACCGGAGCTCCAAGCAGAGAGGGCCCAGATGCATCTCAGGTTGGTAAGTGCTGCAAACTGAGATGACAGCGAGTGGGCCAGGGGAAGCCCATCTGCGCAGAAAATAGCAAATTTTCTTTTGCTGTGATTTGGCACAAGATGCTCTCTTTCCTTTAGACTATGTGTCTTTTCACAGAAAAGAACCGAACACAACAGAAAAATCAACTCTAATGGAGCGAGGAGCTCAAGAAACGACTCACTTATCCAGCTGACATGAACAATCCAGTCAGAGCATCTGCCTAGTATCCCAACGACTGGGCAGACATAGCATTTGCTCTTAAGGACCAAAACGACAATCATCATTGTGGCAAGACACCTCTCACACTGCTTTCAGCCTCGGGATACAGCAGAATTAAAAACAGTGACTGACAGGGAGAACAGGGAAGGACGTTGCTCACAGCTGTCTTCACCCTCTTGATCCCTAACACAGCAGGCTGCTGGGCACCGCCAGGGTCCCTTACAGCACAGGTCTGCTGCCCTGAAGAACCTGGGAGGGCCAGGCACGCTCACACCACCACAGCGCGTTCCACAGTCCAGCCCTCTCACGCCCGCTTCCTGCACAGTCAGCTGGGCAAGTCCTCCCACTCCTACATTTATGGCCCCAGAAAAGTGTCATTTCACATGTGAAGGCCAACGGATGATATAAGAGACAGCAGGAACTTTCTAACACAGTACGTACGAGAGAAAAACATCATCAGGTAGAGTACCCGTGCCGTTACACAGCCTTGTTGAATCCATGATTCAACTGGTATTACAGGAAGTACGCAGCGACATCCATTCTACACGTACCCTGCGCCTTTTGTGGAGGGGACACGTGGGTCAACCCTTGCAAGTGATTAGACACCCCCCCACTTCACCCCACAAGAAACAGCCGAAGCCTGTACCACGGACAATTCCATGGAGTACTTTTGTTCAATCTTCTCAAATTTGCTATCAATATGCAGAGCGTATATGTAAGGACGACAGCTCTTCTTCATACAGTGGCCCAGGTCCCTTCACCACCCAGAGCAAGAACTAAAACATAAGCGATGTCATATAAGTGACGGATCCTTTTGACCCACGCCCCGGCTCTCATCACAGGAACCACCAGGTTCTCCTCACACCAGGGACAGACGCATCAAGACAGGACCTCGTTCATCACAACACACAATTACCACTCACCTGTAGGTTCTCAATTACTCGTGTTTATAGTGCCAGGCTAAAAGGCAAACAAATAAATACGCTCCAATAAAAGCGGCAAGCACACAACTAGAAGCAGCATGTTTAAAATAAACCAACTCTCCCCCTGTCCAAGAACTGACAAAAATTACGTCGGCTTAGTAAGAAATGAACACTGTAAACACCACTAACATGCAGGAAACTATCTCCACCTCAAAGAGAAAGCTACACCGTAAAGGTGTGGGGGGAACTGGAAACTGAAATCTCTTGTGGTTTCTCTCACTGTGGTGAGAAATACTTCCTTGTCTTTTACCACAGCGACCAAAACTGAGAAAAAAAGTGGTGCTTCAAAGCACTGCACTAATGAAAACACAAGAGAAACCTCAGCACCAGCCCTTCATTTACTCCACAGCCCAAACTCAGATTCTTCCTGTCACTCCAGGCCACAGGTTTGGGGGTTTCTGTTTGTTTCTTTGGTTTTTTTAAAAAGGTGCCTCCTGTTTTCACCTGGGCCACGGGCAATACAGGACAGCACTACACCAGAACAGTAAGAGCTCTGAGGGTATGATCTCCTACATTTATACCAGCACAACAGTTGTCTCTATTCTTGAGACAATGTTGAGACAAAGAGATAATCTGAATTCACCACCTCTTCTGCCAACAGGTGAAAGCAGCAGCGTTTACAGCAAACTACTAACGACCCCCAAGTACCCAGCAGGGTACATCACTCGGTCAACAGGATCTCAAGCTTAATCACAAGCAATTTTTTTACAAAACATTCTCCCCCTCCCCACACAAACGACTACCTCATCACACCAGAGGGCAATGTCCAGTAGCTCGAAATCAAATTCGTTATGACCACATTCATCACTGGTTAGGACTGCTATGCTTCGCCCCAATTTTGTTTTAGGCTTTGACAAACTGTCACTAGACGTAGTGACCAGAAAAATTACCAGAGTCCTCCACACGCACACTCTTCCAAATTTTGAAGATTTAGGAAAGCCCTCTCACTAATCCTTGTGAATGGAAGGACTCCACAGAACAGGAGCAGGACAGAAGAAACCCCTGCAGGCAGCAGTTACGTCAAGCAGTGAGAACATGTGCAACCTGCCCCAGCTTAAGGTGGGCAGTGTGGTGCACCCAGCGAAAAGTATCCGGCAAACACATCCTAAAACTAGCGGTGTTGCTCATCCAATATTAACCATCTCACATAGATGATTTTTTTTTTAATCTGATGCTGAATCTTACTGAACCGTATCTTTTAGAAAAGCGGAAAGGATTCTTCAGCACTTGAATTATTTCTAAAGTGAAATCTTTAGATCCAGTGGGATCTTCTTAACCCAGATCCATCCTATAGCGACAAGCTATTTTGAAACAGCTGCTTCTGTGGGACTGCTTTAGAGAGGCATGAGAGTGACACGTTCCTGAATCTACCAGGAGCCTTACAGAAACTGACACAGCATCTTCAAAGAGCACCACCATCAAGCTCTTGATTTTACCTTTCACCTGAAAAACAGCAACACATTAATCACCAAGGATGCATGGTGAGAAGGAAAGCCCCGGCCTTCACTTAACTATCACTATGCAAGAATGTCAATACTGGAGGCCCCCAAAGGACTGAGCAGACAGGGCCTCGCTTCACTTGTGTAAAGGTTTACACTTGCTTTCACAAGGTTCATCCTAATTCTTCACCTGCACCTTAATGGCTTCTGTCTCAGATCTGCTTCGTATTTCAGCTTGAGACGATAAGAGAGGTAAAACGCAAAGCAGGGTACGTACATAAGCAATGATAAACCACAGAACCCATAAAAACTGCAACTTCAGTTTAAATTTAAGGGCTACCTGGGCACAAACATCAAACTCACTGCTGAAGAAGGATGTGAATACCTGAAATCTTAGCTGGCTGCTCTTGTACCTCGTTACCCATCCCTATAAACCTTATCTAAACACAGAACGGTCATCTACCTGTACAACCACAGAACACTACTACATTTCCAGCTGAACACCTACATCCTTATCGCTGCACAGGTGATCTCTGCCTCTGAAGGTAATGCTAAGCACTATAGCCATTTCCTCATCCGACACAGAACTCGGACTCCCTTCAGATTCACTACACCGAGTTCCTAACGCCGCTGATCCTTCCAGGACTGCGTAAGAGGAACTCTGTGGTTTAGGAGCTGGAGGCCAATTTTTCCACAGATGTTCACTCAAGGCCCGAAGTTCACTGACAATATCGAGAAGCATCAACTCCATCAGCCAATTTTCATACGCTAATAAAGGCCAAGCACACTCTGGGAAGCGTCTCCTCAAGGCAATTTTCAGGCAGTGTGTGCGCGCCTCCACTGAGAAGCAGCAGTTTCAGCTTCACAGTTCCGCTTATGTCAAGATCCATTTTGACAGAGGACGCATCACAAAAAGCAAACAAAGGGCAGCCAGCGAGGCGGCCAGTCCCGGCACCCATAGGAAGGGCCACCCCAGCGGCAGGCTCGGAGGCG
>NW_010408077.1:35257-35494 GCF_000710305.1 Buceros rhinoceros silvestris | reverse complement strand
TATATATATATATATATGTATTGCTTCGTCACAGTGAAGGTCACAGTGTAAAATAAAACCCCTTTGATATATTTGGTAATGTGAAGGTGGCCGTGGGTAGTTTAGCGAGTTTACCATTCTGTTCCCTACTAACTCATCAGAAAGTGTTTCCCTGGGAGTTAGCACTGTGTGTTTCATTTTTGGCAAAGTACATCATGGCGCTGTTTCTCCTCTCTGCAGGCAAGAGGACACAGGTCA
>NW_010408077.1:34788-35069 GCF_000710305.1 Buceros rhinoceros silvestris | reverse complement strand
AAGAGGTGTGTGACTCATTGCCAGAAATTCAGATTAACATCTCTTAGGTCCTGCTCACTGTAATCCCTCCATCTCTTCTTAGCATTGATAGAGAATGCCATGAAGTCATTTCCAATCCATGTGTAACAGCTCTGTCTTCCACTGCTTCAGCACATGATTTAACTGACACACATTTTGGAAGTCTCTGTTGCATCTCTGTAGCTTACATCTGTATTTCATCATCTATTTCTTCAGTGAGAAAACAGATACAGTGAGGCTGATATATGTGAGTGTGTTTAAAA
>NW_010408077.1:6069-34649 GCF_000710305.1 Buceros rhinoceros silvestris | reverse complement strand
GAAAACCCCCCAGCCACTACTATCTTGACATTCATGCCAGAAACTTCAGGTTTTTCATGCAAATCTTGGAGCCCTAAGTGTAAAACTCTCACTAAAAAGAAAGATCATGATATTTGGTGAAGATGTTATGGTCAGCCTTCTAAATGCATGAACTCTATCAAGAAGACTCCTATTCCTTTTTTTCCTAGGTTTCCTCCCCACCAAGCCCGCCCCCCCACCCCTCACCCCTTGGTATTACTGGTCAGTTGAGTGGATTAATATAATTTCATATTCTAAATAGACTGTTACTGTCTCATGCATCATTTGAAGATACAGCCTAAATGCAATCACACACTTGGGCTCTACTCCGATTCTTTTTGTAACAAAGATGGAGGTTAAATACTATAAAGTTTATTGAACCAGTTGTATAACAAGTTTAGCAGATAATTTTTTTTTCAAGTTCTAGCAAGCATGTTTTTTCCTGCACAAATTCAGGAACAAGCATTTAACTCCCACTGGTTTCAAAGCCATGGGAATTAAGCAGGTGCTTAAAGTTAATGAGGTACTTAATTGCTTTGTAGAACCAAGATGGACTGTTGCATTCCGTGTACAATTAGAAATTGTCACCGATTTCCTTTCTGAGCAAGGATATTTTTAAGGATCAAGATCTCAGTTACAGTCCATTTTTTTAAAACTTAGTATAATTTGATGGTTGAAAATTGTAATGTTCCGTTGCAATCTGGGTGGATTCAGTTACAGCATACTAAAACCATTCAAGCTTGATCAAAAGATTCTGTAAATTATCTAAATAGTATGACTGAACCCATGGAAGGCTGAGTAATGCCTAAGCATTTTATACCACCACTGTTTGAACAAGACAGAGTCCATGCCAAATCATAAAGACCAAAGAAGATCTACAGCAGTGAGGTGAGTGGATCGTAGGAGAGACTTTCATCTTGAGAGATGGGGCATATTGTCTCGGAGGAGGGAACCAGGGAGAAAGGAAAACACTGATGGCTCAAAACACCTAGGATGTTTCAGCATTAACAATTTTGAAGATCCATTGTTGGTACCCTGTGGCATACTGCGTCACACGCTGGCTGCCATTGTCATTCTGGGTGAGAGGGCTCCAGTAACCTTACCAGCTGCTTTGTTAGAGCCAATACAATCAGATATAAGGCAGGGGGAGTGTTTATTTCTGTCAGAAACAACGTGGTTGTAGTTGTGGCGGGTCACTGTGAAAACAGCATAGCACTGAGAAGTGGAATGAAAATTCAGCTTGAATCATTAATTTGCATTTATGCACTTGATCTTACCCTAATGGAAATCATTTACTGTACACATATGCTCTTTAATTAGAGTAGCCAACATCTGTTACATTTCCCCCATCTTTAAAGCACAGAGTAATATTTTACTCTTGCATGCTAATGTTTGTTATGGCAACAAAGAATCCACTTGAAGAGGAAAGGCAATTTTTACATTTGTGTCTCAGAGTAACTTTAAACCGTTTATAGTATTTCTATTTAGAATAATTCCAGAGGTGTGTCTATTTATCTTCTGCATTAAAATTCAAGAAAAAGGGTTAGCTTTTGGCTTGCCTTCGGGGCTAAGCTCTGCAGCAGACATGCTTCTCTGAGATAATTTGTTTTCTAATTGCCATTCGTTTGCTGAAATACAATTAAAGTTATTGCTCTAATATTAACATCAACATCTTGATTGCCTTATCAGAATATGAATATGTATTTTTCTTACTCTGCTTAGAGACATCTTTCACTAACTTTCTCTGAACATGTAGCTCTTAATTAAAGAGAATTTTTAATTCATCTGTAACAGCACTTTTCCAGCAACAGCTGCCAGTTTGTTGGAAGGTCACACCTTACATTGGTGTCCAGGGTAACATCCTTTACCGCCGTTACACCGGGGCACATGTTAATCTTGAATACCTGTACCTTTGAATCAGCTCATACAACTAATCTGATCTTTGCGTAATTGCCAAAAATAAGTTTGAAAGCAGGCAAAGCTGAGTCAAACACAGATTTCATTAAGAATTGGAATATGGCAGGCAGCTGAGAGAAACCAACTGACCAGGGCTTTATCTGAAGTGCACCAAATGAAAAGGGGCACTCAGGCCGCAGGATGACAACAATATTCCTCGGTTTACTTAAAAATAATGAGGGAGTGATACTTCGCAGTACAGCTGTGTGCTCCCCTTATTTTGTTTGTGGTTTAGAGAACCATTTATTTACTATAGTTTAAACAGAATTACCAAGGAAAACGAGCACAGTGTTATTTTTAAAATGGTCTTTTTAAAATTCTTTACTTCAGTTCTCTTTTTAAACACTGCTTTACAAAGATGTTTAATGAACAGGATTCTTTCAATCAGTAAAAGCAGGAGAATGTTCCAATATAGTTACATAAATGAACAGGCCACTTGGGATGGTAAAAACCAGAGATATAGTGAAGAAGCAGTCCCATTTGGTGATGAAATTGTTCTTTTCACTCTAAGAGACCCTTTTAAAATCTTTTTTTCTCATTTAGTAATTTTCCTTTTATGATAGTGTATCTATTTCCCATACCTCATTAGCTTCTGAGCACATATGAATATCCCACTGAGTTATATAGAAGATTATTTTTTTGAAATATGATAGAAATGCAAAATTGAAACCTAGTTTTTAAAAAAAAGAAATTGACATTTATGCTCTAGTGAGTTGTTCTCTAAAATGAATTCAGTGTATAATAATCAGCAAAAATTAATTTGTAATTTATATCATGTAGGGGTAATTGTTCCATGTTATAGAACTTTGCATTTTACAACTGAAATAGCAGCCTTTATTGACAGACCTGAGGTAGCAGGGATCGAATGTGTGTTTGTTTTCTCTGGGGGAAAACATTTTTACCATGTTTTTCAAAAATACTGACATGTTGGTGTTCCAGTCCTTCTGTTAGCATCAGTAAAGTTCAGAGGTGTTCTGCATTGCCTCTTTGATGTCATGATGGAGGGGCATCTTGCTTTTTAGCCCTGAGCATTCAAATTTTCTTCTGTCTTTGAGCAGAGCTATCCGGTAGCTATTATCTGGACAGTCATTCAGGTCAGATCTGAAGATAATTACATGGTTGTGGGGTTTTGGTTGCAAAACACATAATAAATGCAAATACGAGGAGCCTGCCATGGATTAGGCGGGGGTGGGGAAATCTGTAAATGTCTGAGGAAAAGGAAAAAGAAGAGAAAAGCAATTGCTGGAGTTCATTATATTAAACGTGTGTCTGCAAAGGAGAATGAATGGTTGACTAGGACCATCTATTCTTCCCCAGACAGGAATTTGCTTGTTGACTTCAAACCTACATATAGGCTTGAATTTAGTTTCACAGTCTTTTATACCTTCATGACATGCTCATTCAGAGCAGATTAGATTTGCTTTGCAGGTTAGAGTGTCCAGAAATTCTTAATCTGTCTGTTAAAATATACTAACACACTTTTATATGGCTTTTTATTCCAGGAATAGATAATCAACAGAATTAATAAAAGTCCAATAACTCTGTCAGTAATTCTACTTTTTGGTGAAAAGTGGCTTCAAGTGCCAGAGAAGTATCAATCGACAGATAAAAACCATGATGTTCGAAAGATGTGCTTCCAGACCACACGTTGATAGTGCGTTCTGGATTTGAATTTCTGAGCTCTAAACTTTGAGACTTAAGATTAACAACATTAGCCTGTCACAGTAGGCTTCAGCTGTGCTTTTATAAAAACAAGTCCCTTTAGCAATAATTGTGAGCTTCAAAAAAAAACTCTGCTGATAGACCTTGGAGAGTTTTTTCAAATAAAAAATAATATCGGAACTGCTAGAAATACTCTGATGTGTTGAAAATCTTAGGACCACTACAGCTCCTTAACAGCACAGCAATTGTGGAAGTTTTTTTATATGAGTCCCACTATGATGAAAGGTGTAATACTTACTTAGATGTTTACACAGAAGGAGCTATAAGCCTTGTAGAGCATACGAGATCTTTCGTATTTCAGGAAGCTACTGCTTCCATTTGCCATGCTATATCTCATGTTTGGAATTGCCTGAAGTGCCTTTTTAGTGCATAGATGCTGCATAAAAATCAGCTTGCTTCATTGATTTCACCGAGCAGTTCCAAGGTCAAATGTTACTCAGCTGTAAAATTATCTATGATTTTTTTTTCTAAGGGAAACCATATGAGTATTGAAGGACAAGATAATAGTCCATTTAGAGAATACAAAAGAACGCATTTTGTTTGTTCACCACATCATGACAATAGGGATCTGCTTTGCTTCTCAACTTCTGTTTCCAGCATTACAAACCTTAAGGTGATCACCAGTTGTGAACAACGTATAGTGAGAAATAGAGGACTGTAGCAATGTAGATACATCACAAGTGTATACAGAATAATTAGACCTGGGAAAAGGGAGGAAAGCTTAAGATTTTTTGAAAATTGCCTAAAACAAGAAATAAAATCAACCCAACCAAAACAAAAAAGCCATTAAAAATAATGTGTGTCCAGAAGATACTTTTGGAAGTTGTTTTGTAGAGCATCGGATATGTATGTGGGGGAGGAAGAGTAAATTGCTTTGATTCTACCTAAAGATAACCAGCATTTTCCAAGGGATCCTTTCTTCCAGGGGGTTGTCTGAGCTGTTGCATTTTTATTTTTGAAATTATTTTTCAAAATAGCTTTTGTATTTTGCTTGGGAGGAAAAATAACATAACTTATTTATTTTGAAATGTTTTAGAAAAAATCATTTTTGTTTGAAGTTTCAGTTTTAGTTTTGTATTAGAATATTTTTGCTAGGAAAATTCAGTCAGTCCTATAAATAAAGCTCTGATCCTCCACATATTTGAGTTCAGGCACTAAAACCTTAGGCAGAGCAGGCTACCTCTTGAAGCCACGTGCTGACAGTCTGTAAGCATTTGCGTTAATATGTAAGAGAAGAGTAAGTTAAGTCTTTCTCCTGCTCAATAGCTGGGAGCCATAAGGCAGCTGTTCAGTTCAGGGAGTGAGACTGAGAGACCGAAACCCTGCTGGGGAGATCAGCAGGGGGTAGAGAAAGCTTCTAAAAGTCTAAAAAATATCCACTTATTCCAAAGTTGTGAATGATACCTTTCCTTCAACAGGAAAAACTCTCCACATTCCTGTACTCCTGCCTTCCCTCACTAAGGGACACTCGGCCTCCCTCAATCTCATTAAATCCCAGCCTTCATCAGAAGATTATGGTAATTTAGATTGCAACCTTCAGAAATCTTGTTAAACTTGAGGAGTCCTGATTTGGCAGTTAGTGTAGTCGGGCTCTGGCAGAGTACGCCTGACACAAGGTTAAGCACAAAACTGTTCTGCCTCCCCTGTGTACAACGCCGTGGTCAGCATCGGGTAGATAAACTGCAGAGCTCAGAAGCAGCTGCTCACAATGTCATTTCCTCGTGAGAATTTACCAGGTTACCTCAGATACGGACACTCCCATTTCCATTACTTACTTCACTCAGCTATTTAGCTAGCTTTGCTGAAGAAGTTTGATAGCAGTTACTGATATTCTGTGCACACGCAGTAATCTCCATCTTTGAGATAATGCATTGAGATAACCATTTTCATGTGAACAATTACTTGCTCACCTGGTGATAGTAAAAATGTTTCCAAACAAATTGTAACACATTCCCTTCTATTGCAAGAGTATTCCCCCTGCGAACCCAGATAACACAGGTATATCAGGATAACTGCCATTCCTCCATAATGTAGTAAAATAAATTGTGTTTTTATAGGATGGCCTTAATGTACAGTAACACAAAATTCTTTAGAGAGGCATCAACAGTAAACTGAAGTTAAAAAGAAAAATTTTACAGATAAGTTGCAAAGAGGTTGTTGAGTTTTCATGGAATTATGAGCTGTGTGACTGAACTGCCAATATGATTTAGGACGAATGAAAGAGTAACTGATAGTTATGAAGCATCTTCGCTAAACTGAATGATTTTCATGCCCTTATTTCTGTGATTAAGATTTTATCCATTAGCATACAATTTGTCAGCCTAGACAGACCTAATAGAATAATAGTTACAGCTCTGTATGTTCAGTAAGATGGGGAGAATGGATCGTATCATTTATCTAGTTCTTTCTTGACAACAGCTTAACATTTATTACTGTGGTGTGCACTGCAATATTTCTGTCTGACAGTAAAATTATGACTTCCGTAATTCTATCATAATTGTTCTTAACTCTCTCTGAGAAGTAATCAGCAGTACCCAATCAGAGCAGAAGTGAGGTAGGGAGAGAAAACTTTTATTAGCTTATCTGATTAGTACCAATAATAATAATATTTTTTTTCCTATGACCTCATCGTGCTGGTATCCTTTGAGCAGCATGGCTACAACTCACTGCCATTAGTAGTACCGCAGTCTCTAGGACAGACAGACAGATAAGCAGGCGGCCTGTGCACTCCTGTCCGCAGTATTTCCCTATTAGGTAGTTTTAATCAGTTGTGTACTTTTGTCACTGTGCTGCTTAATGTCATTATAACTCTGAAAATTGGAATTTTGAAATAACATGATCTAATATCTGTGTTCCCTTTGGCTACTGCAGAGCATTGTCGCTCTGTCTCTATATAATTCGAGTTTTTTATACACAGAAAATCTTTTGTACTTGAAACTTATTTACAGAATTCTGGAGTCACGAAGAGCTTAAGTAGGGTTTTAATATAGCTGTGTTATCTACTGTATCATGTGCAGTGTGTCACCTTAACCTGAGGAAGACATTCTCAAACAGTCTGTGTACTGAAAAGCCAGTCAGTAATTTTACTCAGACTGCTAACCCAAAAGAATATAGAATTTCACATTAAGGAGTATTTCACAGGCTTCAGTAGAAACTTGGAAATTCTGTTTGTTTAGTTTCAGATTTTTCTTACCTGCTTCTATTCGTGCAGAGCTCTGTAGTTCTCCACTTGTCTACAAAACTGTTATACTCATTAATGCTATTATCAGGATCCGTTCTTATTTTTCATACCATTTTCCGAACTCGGGGAGGAGTTACCACAATAAGGAATGGGTAAGAAAATCCCACGTAGGGAATACCCAGCGTGAAACAGACCTGGGAGAGAGAATGTGGTTTACATGTTGCATGTAAGTGCCAAAATAGGAAAACCAGTCTCAAAACTCAGTGGAGTCTTTTTAAGGTAAGTGTAGAGAGGAACACATTATCCACATATGCTTGTGGGTACCACCAGTTTCATAATCTGCAGAGCACCAGTAACTGCATTTCAGCAACCAGTGTAGAATTCATGCTTGAATTAGTCTTGTTTATTCAGGTTGTGGTTGCTTTTTTTTTTTCCTTTTTTGAAACCTTCGCAAGTAGTGTAGGCCTTTAGATGAAGAACTGTCCTTCGTAACTTTCAGTTAATATCTTTACTGTTTTTATTTGAAGAAAGGAATGTTTTTACAGTTAAATCAATATGCCAGTAAGATCAGAACATAGTGAGGACTCTAATGGCTGCAAAGATTTGGAAGTGGTTCTAATGAACGCTCAGCAGGCAAGAAAATATGCTTTTATGTTCACTCCAAACAAAAATATACAAGCTGAGGAGAAAAAAAGACAGGCTGTAGCCAACCTTATTGAATGAGAAGTGGCTGTGAAATTATTTATTTCATCTAAACTAAATAAAGCCAATTATTGGCTCTCCATATGAAGCAGAAGAGTTCAGTGTGCTTCTGAAACAAGAGCCTAGTTTGATAAAGCATTACAAAGAGCCAGCTTACAATTAAGTCATGCTCTAAACGAAAAAGCTATTATTTTCTTCACAGGTAGATTAATTGCAAGTTATACTCAACCTTAGGGGCTGAGATCCTGTTCTATTTATATTTTTGTATATGTAGTTCTATAACACTGTATAATATGTATTATTTGTAATATAATTGAATACTGTATTAATTATATTGTATTATATTTATTATTACTTAACCAAGTATAGAACATTAGTGAGTGTCTTTTTACACTGAAAAAAAAAATGTATAGTACATCAGGTCTCCTGATTCCAGGAGACACACTGAAAACATCCACCATGTTTCCAGGAATGCACTGTTTAGCTCTGTGAAGAGTCCCAAAAGAGTGGAAAAACATCTCTGTGACACTCCCTCTGAAATCCATTTCTGGAAGCTCATGGTTTTCCTTTCTGGTCCACTTCCCATGGACCCTCTAAGAAGCTGAGTGTCTTGCAGGCTGGTGTGACAGTCAGGAATAGGCATATTGTGCCTTCTTACATCTAACTTTCTGTGAAGTCCCAGGTGATGTAAATGATTTAGTTGGCCTCAAGACCAGAAGGAAATGACATGGAGTACATGACAGAGCGGAGTCTGTGGTGGTGGGCAGGTGGCTGTGGAGAGGGGGCTCAGGGATGGCCGAGTAAGAGAAAGGACTGTGCAGTACGTCAGGCAGAAGTTCAAGCCCTGTAATTTGAAAGGCGATTTCAAGTCCCTGTTCTGCTCTACACCGCGTGTGATCTTCAGCGAATCACTCAGCCCCTGTGTGCTTCAGCTCGGTTCTGTAGAGTAGATACAACAGCATTTAGCTACCCACGGGGTTAGTGTGAGGACAGCTTCATTAAAAGGAGCAAGCAACTCACAAACTGTTACAACAGATGCACATAAGAACAGCAGCATAAAGCTGGGGTCACCTCTGGGCTTGGCAAACAAACACAAGCATTAGGTGTGGTTTGGTTTTTTGGGTTTTGTCTCCCTAGTAAAAACATGAAACTTCTGAACACATGAACGTGGAAAAGAAGTTCTTAAACTATAGTCAGAAAAATATTTTTTGGACCAATTTGGAAAGCCTAAACAAACAGTATAATGTCTGTTTCCTGAATTATTGATGGAGTCTGTCACCAGACTCCTGTCTGCCTTTCAACATCTTCCAAAACTGTATCTCTTTCTGAGTGGTTTCAGAAGTCAGAAAAAAAAATGGGTAGTTGTCATTCTGTCAAAAAACACGCCTTTTAACACGAGGCTTGTACAGCAAATAATAAGGAACTTGTATTATATTGTTCAAATGCTGCTAAGCAAGTGGTAAAATCGCTTGTCTTATTTATTAGCACTAGCAATAGCCTTTCTATACCTCAATTTACTACAGCAGAAGAAAGATTTCAAACTACTGTTATTTTAAATGGCAGAGACTGAAGCTAAGCATTTACCAAGGAGAAATGTTCATTGCTCTCAGTATTACTGCCTATAAGCAGGCAGGCACCAAGACTTACTGCTTGCGGTCTGGAATAAACACATTAACTAACTAATTATGGTTCTCACTAAGAGTTATTTTATTTACAGTGATCTTTATAGTATCAGCCTATCAGTTCCTAAAGCATGACTATCTCTGAGGTTGTCTGCAGCAGCCTGACTGCTAACATCTTACCCATAATATTTATTATCTGGAAATATTACTGCACCATTGCTGAAGCCAGACAGACTTCCTTGAAGAGCAAAAAGGAAAAATATAACCTTCATTTTTCTTTCTTCCCATATTCTAATGAATGTGGGGTACAGGAAGGGGATCAAGTGCTACTTTCTCCTCTAAAAACAGAGTCTGGTATTTTTAGAGTTGCTTTAAGTGGCAAGTTCTGATAAAAATTAATTTGAACTGGGTGGTAAAATCGAACTGATAACTGGAAAGGCAAGCTGGAGCTTGGAGAGGTGGTTCAAAGTCTGTTGTAGCCTTTCTGTGTGAATCTGACAAATCAGTCAGGCTTACTTCACCAAAATTGAGACTTCAGATACTCAAAATTCTTAGCTAAAGCCTAAATCTGGAAGCACCTAACATGCAATGTGTCAAAGTTTCAGCAGTGATGTTTTCTAGGGACCTTTAGATTTTTACAATGTTTAGTAGGCAGTACTGAAATTCTCTTGGTATTCACAAATAAGTCAGTCTTTGTGAAATGAAGCCCAAAGCTCAGATCTTTCCTACCAGCTTAGTTCTCAGGCAAAATATATCAGGAGGAGGAATAGAAGGCTTGTTTTTTAATAGGGCTTATACCTAGCACTATAGAGGTTAAAACATTCAACTGACAGGAAAAAAATCTTCCCTCTGCTTGAATAGATTTGATTCTTTCATCTTTCATTCCTCATGCACACCTTAGGACTTCATATTCCTAATCAGATACTTACGCATGGGTAAGGAGGAGAGGCAAGAACTAAACCTGTTGAAATCGGAGGGGTTTTTTTTTGGTTTTTTTTTCAATAAACAAACACAGTTAAGAATCTGGAAACACTTCCACAAGGCTAATTTTGATACAGACCAAAGTTCTGAAAAAGCTGTGAAACACTGCTTTTTACCCCACAAAAAAAGATGTAATTTAAAAATCAGAGAATCAGAGAATTTCAGGTTGAAAGGGACCCCCAGGATCATCTGGTCTAACCTTTCTTGCCAAAAGCACAGTCTAGACAAGATGGCCCAGCACCCTGTCCAGCTTGTGTCTCAGAGGCTCCTTGTGTCAGACACACAACCCAAACTGATTATATTGAATACTGCTAATGTCAGCTGTCAGCTGCTTTATACCATCTGAGTGCACCGAGCTTGGTGACAGGATAAAAAGATGTTCCTGTAATGGCAAAAGAGAGAACTGCAGTCATTTGGAAGCTGCAGACTGTTCTTTCAGTAAAAGACTGGATACTTCATTTAATTGGTTGTGCTTCAGTAGAAAAAGTAGTGCACTCATTAAAACATCAAAACTGTATGTTCTGAGATATCTGCTTCTCTTTTTGAATTACAGCACACGTAGAATATGAGATTTCATAATATTTCACCCTGATTATACTTTTGTAACCACCATTTATAATGTGCAGGCAATCTGGGGGGGACGGGGAAGCTCTGGGTATTATTGATTTACACTGTTGAGATCAATGTTATAAGCATATTTGCATTTGTAAAATAGATGGAATAGCTTTATTCTTCTCCCTGAAGTCCTAAATCAATGTGACACTTGTTTTCTTCTTTACTTTTTTTTTTGCTCTTTATTACAAAAATTGAAAAACTCAAAATAAAATATTAAGATATGCATATAGCCTAGTCTGCCGCTGCTCAAGCTGTACTGTGAGTAAGGAACACCATACAGGTATTTCATTTCAGCAATACATTTATAATCGCATCCTCTGTAGGACAATATTCCAGAGTGTTATATGACAAATCATAAAATATTACAAAGACAGTGACTGCAGTGGGGGAGGGAGGATTATTTAGAGAAGCAAAGACTTCGTTTGTTTTACAAAGCATTCTGTTGCTCGCTAAATTAAATACCAGATGCAAGAATTTCGTACGGCAGTCGCAATACCCTCCAGTGCCGGCACACACCACAGAAGGTGAAGACAAGTGCTTATGTAGCGTGGATACAAGCCAAGGAGCCATCACTGTAATAAGTGTATAGAGCTTTGTCACCATTAATTCTTCCTTTTCAGAATACAGCCTTTTTAATACTACGGTTTTCTTTTTGCTCTCCCTTCTTAGATGTTTCTGGCAACAACGGCAGGCATTGCTTGCGTGCGGTACTGTGTTTGGCTTTAACCAAGAGCTTTGTTCTGTCTTCCAAGAGCCCCACTCAGGCTGTTCTGAGGGTACAGATGTTTACACCCAAGCTGCATTTGGGTAATAGAGTTTTTGTACAATCCACTGAAGAACATTGTTTTCATGTCAGATTTGTTGGCTTCCAAGTCCCTGACATTCTAACAGGGTTTTGAGCTTCAGCTGGAAGGTCTGTTGTATGAGTACAGACCTGGTTTCATGGTGTACCATTCTAGTGATTAACTGTGTCCTCTCTGCTGGTTTTTTGGTTTGTTTTGCGTTTTGTTTTGGGTTTGGTTTTTTTTTTTTTGCTTCTTCTGATTTAGTTCCTCACGTTTGAGGAACTCTGAAGGCTGCTTATAATGTTCAGAGAATTCAGAACAAGAAACCAGTGAGATGGCTTATCTGCCCATATTTTTGTTTTTTCTCCATCGCCTTCTCCTCTTCCCTTTTTGCTTGCTTTCTAGCATGCAACTGGATACAAAATTAATCTGACCATGTCATATTCAACTCTTTACAAAATGATTTTGTAAGAAAAACTGGCAGTAATTACAAATACACACACACACCTGACTACATACCTTTACAGCTGTTTAGTCTCTTAATGTACAGCAGTTTGGAGAGATTGTAGAATCATTCTTCTCTCTTGTTTGTACTAAGGTTCCATTAAAGAGTCCAAAACTTGATGAGGTTCTTTTTCCTCTTTATTGTAAGAAGTTCATTTAGACCTTAGCAATGAATAATAGATGCTTAAATAATTATTTCCAGTACTGTATCATTGAACTTTGTCTTGTGATGTGCCTTCATTCAGCTTTGCGTAATCACCCTCCCTGAAATTGTCTCCTTGCTTTGCATATCCTAAGAAATTGTGTTGGTTTTGCAAATTTTATCTCCTCACTACTCATATCCCAGTTGTTCTGAGTTCTATTATGACAGTTTGGGAACTGTAGTTGTTAAACTTGAAATTCTTAAATACTGCCAGGAACTTGCAAAGATCCTCCATACAGGAGTGAATTTCACCAGTCTCTCTCTCAGAATATGGGTGTTGGGTTCATTGTAATTATTTCCTAAAGCAGTTTCATCTGTGCATCTCTCTGAGAGGCTTACCTGACTGACCGGCATTCCATTTGGAATTCTGGAACAGCTCTCAGCTCACTCTAAAGCTGTGTCAATCTTCAGGTGCTGTTATTCCTTGATCCTCTTTTATATGAAACTGATTCCTTTTGATGCCTATCTGGCATTTTTTTATATACTTTTATTTTCTTTTGGTGTCATTCCCTGACAAAAAAAAAATTATGTTCTATATCTGTTTTCCTCACTATAGTACTGCCTTCAGCCCATACAAGGTTTGCTTATACAAATCTTTTTTCTTTTCTTATGTATATTATAAAAAAATCTTACACACAATTTCTGACTGTCTCCTTTTCTCTTACTGTTACAGTCTTTTAACTTAATTTACTCCTGTGTACCACTGCGTCTGTGTCTTCGCTCCTTAACCTTTGATTAGTTTTTGCGTTTAGACACTTTTTATTATAGTATTTGCTGGTGGATGTCATGGAATGTACTACCCTCTAGGACATAACATTAATGTCCAGAAACAGTTTATCTTGCTGTGTCTTCTTCCTTCATTTATTTATCCCACTTCCTTTTACCCAACACTTCATGACTTTTCTGAAGCTCCAGTTCAATGTCCTCACTTAGAAGTCTTCCACTTCTTGAGATAAAAAAATTAAAATAATGGGGCTATTTTTAAATTTTCTTTCTTATTACATTATGTGCAAATTCTGCTTACAGTACTATGCCATATTTTAGTGATTCCTTCCTCTTCAGAATTTATATCAAACGGACTGAAAACTGTGATCAGGAACCATACTTCCACATCTATGTTGTTCGGTTTTGATTAATGTTTGGTCAAATGTCTCTTTCAAGTGATTGGTTCTTCCTGCAAAACTTTTCCTTCATTACTTTTAATTCTATACTATAGTTGTATCTCCACAGCACACTTCATGCTAGACATTACCTGGTCTGCACTTCAAACCTAAACCTTTCTCCTTGCATCTTACAGTATTCTCATTTAACATTGTAAGATCTGTACAACACTGTTACCTTCAGAACGTATTACCAGTGTCTTTATTCCAGGTATGAAGGCAACACTGCATCAGGCACATTTTTGGCTGTAATTAATAAGATCTCTTAAGGTCAATCAAAGAAAAAATGAAAGAATTTGGCTCAGTATCTTGAATACTTACTGATGCCAGTCTAAGTGTCATTCAGCTAATTCACATGCTTTCAGTGCACAGTTAAATGTCCAGTCATGTAGGGTGGAAATCATTAATGTTAATTCCGTGTTTTTGTTTTGGTAACATAAAACTTACAAGCGATGATGTCCAGATTAAACTGGATTTCTCATGCATTGTATAAGAAATTTTTTGTCAGCTCTGACTGTTGAATCTTGCCTTAAGGTCTTTGATAAAGAAGGATTAAAAATCTAGGATAGATTCTGTTGAAATAATTTTTAACAAACGGTACGTGCATCAACAGAGAGACTTTGATGGCAGTTCAGCAATCTGGAAATTAAGATGCTCTGATAAGCACTTCTAAGTAAGCACCATATTTTGCATTGGGTCAGGGACTGGCTGACATCTCTTCCTGTATGCTATTCTTCCAGTATGTTTTTGCTACAACTTTAAAAAACAAGCAGGCCAAGAGGATAAGCAACATTTGCAGAGTTTCAAGAGATTTTACAAGGTATACGTGTGTATCTGCACGTTCCGCACACTGACCCCAGCAAACCAGAGGTTTACTTAACCTCTTGCCATATATGAATCTTTCCAAACACAGCTAAGAAAAACAGTAGGTGACTGTGTGAAAGAGACTTGTATTTCATTATTATGAAGTCTGTTCAGGAGATTACAATTTCTGAAACAAAACCTTCTCATTTAAAAAATTCTCTGTGGGAAACTAATAGGGAATAAAGAACACTTTCAGAGAAAGGAAAATAAAGGCAAATTTAAATTCATCTGTCCTAATTAAAAGCAGGTTGTGAAACAATCTAGAAAAGAATTATCATTAAAAACAAAACACACTTGAAAAGTAAAGTGATGTTAACACTGCTGATAAATTAAAAAGAAAGTGCTATACATCTATCTGCATTTTGCATTTAGGTGAAATGATGTCCCATTAAGACCATGAGGAAAGCATGCATTCATTTCAGATTCTCAAGGTTAATAAATATTTCATCAGTATAAAATTCCTACTGACTTAGAACATAAAAATTTGCCTTCTTTATGTTGCTCTCAATTTCATTGACAAATTGATGTAACTTCTCAATGCAGTCACAGTTACCGGAATTACGATTCAAAAAGTCAACACTGGCAAGGTACGACAGTCAGTCACTAGGTAAATCCTGCATTTACATACAGGAAAAAACACCTACATTATTTCTTAGACTTAGATGCTTTGGAGTAATTGCTGTCGGAACGTGAGCATTTTAGGGACTATTAATTACTACCGCATGCGGAACACATCTACTTGTACCCCGTATCTTGTGGAAGACTGCAAGAGGAATAACTGGCATTTTACTGATACTTGCAAAGCAAGTAAGATGAGCTGTTGTCTCCTCTTTTTCAGATGACCACTCTCACAAAGATGAATTGTGACAGGATACCACCATTCTGTGTCCTGGACTGTGCCCATGTTCGTATCTTTGTGAAACGTCTTACTAAGGTAGTAATGGAATAATTCCTGTAAGTTTTAATAGGGTCAATCCAAAAGACTTTTTGGGTTTTGCTTTTTGTTTGTTTCATTTTTTTTCCCCTTGCGATCCCGGCATGCTGGGATGGAGGCCTAAGACAGTAAAGACTAAAACTGCTACTGAAGAGTGACAAAATAGTCGCTCTTATGACACTTGTTCCAAAAAAGGTTTGATTTTTATAGCTCTGCTGTTTTTTGCTCTTAATGCCAAGCTTGTTCACAGCATGCCTGGCATGCAAACTTCGCTTTCATGGAGGCATATGGGAATTTTTATCCTAAGTGCACACAATTACCAACAGGTATCAGTTTCAGGTGGGAATCCAAGTCTTGCAATTGAGAGGCAGATTCTTAAACTGCCAGTGAGTTCATCCTCAGGACAGGCTTTGCTTGGACAAATCCTCGGAGCTGGGACTGGTTCTGCTCCCTCCAGTTTGCTGCTTTAGGCAAGTTGTGTTTCAAACGAGATGTTCATTAGAGCGCTACCCACGCAGATACCATATTCATCAGAATGAGAGCAAGCCATCGACTCGTGCTGTCTTCACTGTAATTGTACTCAGAAGCAACAGGTGCTTTGGCTTTTTTGTGAGGCTGAGTGCCAATGGCAGAGTACCATAAAATGGAGGGGAGGCAAACAGCAATCCTCGCTTCACGGTCTCATGGCAGTGGGCTCTACCCCTTATGTATCCTTTTTGCTTATTATCAAATACACCAGGTTGATCAAAGGAGAAATAATTGCTCAGGCTGCAGCCAATCCAGAGCGGTCACTTCTCATGGTTATTTGCAACATGGTGAGTCCCTGCTTGTCCTGCCCACATCCTTATTTAATGGCAAACAGCAATCCTCGCTTCACGGTCTCATGGCAGTGGGCTCTACCCCTTATGTATCCTTTTTGCTTATTATCAAATACACCAGGTTGATCAAAGGAGAAATAATTGCTCAGGCTGCAGCCAATCCAGAGCGGTCACTTCTCATGGTTATTTGCAACATGGTGAGTCCCTGCTTGTCCTGCCCACATCCTTATTTAATTTGAAACGACTTTAAAACAGCCACTGCAAGCATCAGGGTATAAAAAGGAGGGTGGGTGGGGGGGGACAAAAGGAAAAAAGGAATGGAGATCTTAACAGTGACAGAGAGGTTGAGGAACAGAAAGATAGTAGGTTCTAGGGTGCCAAGCATTCATGATGCAGGTGGAGAAGTTGAAGAAGAGGTCCAATGGCCTTGCAGAGAAGGTAGCACAATGCTGGAGCATTCTTTTGGCTTGCTGTTGAAAACAGAAAGCAGCAGCAGCCCCAGCGATGTCAAATAATCAGTGATTCAAGTGTTGTTGCTATAGTAATGTGCTGGAGGAAGCAACCTGTTATGCATATTTGAGATTTGCTGTAGGATACAATCTATCAATGTTGACCCGTGAAAATAAACAAACTGGCTGAAAATCCAGTCTTGCCGAAATTTGTGAATCCGCATGGAACTACTGTTTCTTGTACAGCTGTATACGTTTATCCACATTATCAGAGGAGATGTAAGAAAGTAGGAGGGACACAGACATGGGCCTTGGGGAAGCTCACTCTTGCACTGTAGCACAACATCTGTTGTTTTCACCTTGTTCCTCTCTTGTCATCCTCTCCATGGTGCATTTTCCCTGCCGTCAGCATGTTATTCTCCACCCTACCTTATAGCTCTCTGACTCAGACTGTATTTTACCTTTTGATAGCAGTGATGTCCCTCTTTGCTGTGGAGCCACTTTTGTCATGCCCTTCATCCTAATCAACTTCTCCATTTTTCATAGTCTTTCTCACAATTTCTAAATTTCATTTTTCCTCCTGATTGACTCCCTCTTTCCTCTCCAACTAATCTTGTTTCATTTTTTCCTTCTCTGTGAAGAAGATATTGCCAAAAATGTCATCTCTAATCTTGTTTCCCATTTCTAGCATGTAATTTATTAATCCTTTCTCTCCCTTTTTTCCCTTTTACTGAGCAGTCTACATGCTAATACAGCTCAAGTTTTATTTTCAGATTGTCAAATAAATAATTTCACAAGTCTTAAGAGTAGGAGAAAAATAAAAAAGAGCTTTGAAATAATGATCACCCCGTCTTTCCACCGAGGCTTTTGCTTTTAGATCTACACAAATCACATTATTCAGGGATGATACAGCCGTCCTGTGTCAGCTGAATTAATTATTGGATAGGGTATTTACGGAGCTAAGGTGAAAAGCCATCCTTTGTCTGACTCATAAAGAACCACTACGTAAAACCTTCATATTACTAGACCTCTGATCTCTTCAAAATAATACTCCCCACCCCCCACCCCCCATCTCTGTTGTTTTGGGGTTGGGTTTTGGGGGAGCTTTCCCTGCCTACACACACACACACACACACACACACACACACACACACACACACACACACACACACACACACACACGCGCGCGCGCACACACACCTCGCTTTGGTTTTAGTAAGTGTTTTGGTTGTCATCTTGGTAAACCGATCGCCTTTTTCTGGCTCTTGTGAACACTCTTACTGGAGCTCCAAGTAAAAAGGAGAGAGGAAACTATCAGTTCTTTTGAACAGAGATGAATGACCATAAAATACAAACACAGTTGCATCTTGGTGCCAGGTGTGCTTTAAAGTGTAGTATTATTTTTACTGATAGAGGTTTTTACCATTGTTGGATGCAATGGGAAAAGAATCATTACTCCCCACTTTAACAACCACACTGTCCTACAGAGGCTAAGACACTGTGTATGCCCCTCTCGATTTTTGGCATGTTTCTGGTGACTTTTAGACTTTTTATGAGGTGCTAATTTTGCTATAGGAGAACAAGAAGTACACAGAGAATATGCACTGCCACCTTCTTCAAATCAGGTGTTTAGTGCATCCTTCTCTGACTGCAGGGTAGTTTCTTATACTGCACCGGTTTGGTAGCATCAATGCAAGCCCTTAGTCAAATGTCTAATGTAATTTTTTGTAACAAATGTAGATCCATGCTAATATCTTCTAAGCTATCCCTAAACCCAGTTCCTTGCCTGAGAGCACAACTTTCACCTCCTAAGATAATGATGTTCCCCAAAAATGTATGGACTCATAATGCACAGGGCAGGCCTGTTCAGGAGATCATGTGCAGTTTCTATGCTAGCCCAGTGTGTAATGAGGAGGCAGGCAGGTATAACTACAGCTCTGTGGTCAGAGACAGATGTCATCTTGTGCCCTAGGACTGGGAGTCCTAAACTTTCCCACAGTGTTTGGCACTCAGTTAGGATTAGCTGCTTTTGTAACCCAGGTTGTGTTAGCTCGCATGGAATAACTGGGTTTAGAAAGTAGATGGTGTAGAAATGACTCTGAGACTATTAAGCACCTACTCATATTTAGTATCTGTTACTGCCCAGCTTTTGCAGAAGTATTAGTTTCACTGATGGGCAGCTGCGTATCTGCAAGTGCAATAGTCACAGACACAGCAAAACACCATGCCAGGCAGGTAAGTCCAGTATTTAAATACCTTGGTTGCTGATTAACTCTGTAAGGCACTTAAATTCTTGAAATGTTTGTACATGATCCTTGCACTTACTATAGCAAGGTATAGCACTTTTGGGGGCGGGACTTCATACCAAGCTGTTTAAGCTATACTACATAAACTGTATTTACCTTATTTCATTTACATAAGCTATAAAGCATTTAAACATGAGCAGGGGCAGCAAGTGTGAGATAGATAACATTTCCCTTACTCATGTTAGTGCTCTGCTCATTAGTCACTCGCTTGTGCTCTTTCCACTGATGCAGGGATCAGGTAAGTACTTCCTACAAAACGAAACAGCGTCAACTGGAGCCACAGAGATGCAGAGGGATGCAGTTCGGTGCTCTAGTCAGTGCTCAGGAGAAGAGCAAGGCAAGTAGGGGAGCGTCATGTTTTATGTATAACCCAATACAGCAGATGCAGTCTTAGAGTGATGCCTCCCTTGGTCCTGCACGTGAGAGTCGAAATACCCAACTTGTACATCCCAGCATGCTGAGGTGTGAGCCATGTGCCTAACTAATTGATATTTGCAATATTTAAGCAAAAAAACAGTCAGCTTGTTAACAACTTGATGAAAACCTAAAGGATTTAGATTCTTACTGGTGAATGCAGGTTTTAGATGATAACTTTGTGACCAAAGTGCCAACGTCTTCTTGTAGCTCTGCTGCAGGTGTTTAACAAGGGTACAGTTCAGGCCACATTTCACTCCTTGGGATTTCCAAGTGACAGTGCCAGTTCACACTCATGACTGGTGGCTTAGATGTGTCATACGTTTTTCATGCCAGTGGGATGGAAGCCTGAGTGCCCTGCTCAGAACGGTAGTTTGCACTAGACAGCAGGTCGCTTGGGAATTAAGTACTAATTATTAAAGTCTTTCTGCCTTCCTAAAGTAATTTGTTTTTTCATCCCACATGTGGTTGGAGATGCAGCGTGAAATTTTTCAGACTGAACAGATTCTGAAGTAATCCCTCCTGGAGTATGACAGATCACATGGAGCTGGGAAATGACTGCAGATCATAGACATACAACATATTTAAATATGAGCAATCAGAATTTCATGGACACTGCTAGAGATGTTCTGCTTTAGGGAACAACAAGAGAAAGGAAGACTGCAGGTTAAAGTGTTCTCCAGTGCCAGAAAAGTGAAAATCAGCAAACATCACAACGTGGTCTATCTCCCTGCTGCATCACTGACATGTACAAATAACAAAGAGCTGAAATGCTCACTACCAGTATCTGGTACCTCCTTGCAAATGTGCCAGTCTTCTCTGCCAGTGTTTGTCAAGCTACCATGAGTTGTGTTCATATTCCATATGGATGCGTATTTTTTCTTTGTTTTCCTCTGACATTAATGCTCTGGCAGAGCTTTCTAAGTAGTAAAGCAAGGAAATTAACTTACATTTGCTGGCTTGCTAAAGTAAATTACCTTCACTTTTAACTTTCTTGAGGTTATTCTGAATGGGAGAAGCAATAAAAATGAAACAAGGCTAATCACTGTTGTTCTATGGTTTTCTCTATGGTGTGTTAAGAGGAGAAGAACCCATAATGAAAACTCAGGAGTTCATATCTGCTTAAAACAGGTCTCTAATTAGCTTCTATAATCGATCTCCCTGCTTGAGCAGGTGAACCAGGTAATTATCTTGTTTATACTGTAGGTGAGTCACAAAATGCTGGATAGCTTTCTCTGTATCTTTAAAAGATAATGCATTGTAACAAGTGTTCCCAGTATGACTGAACCCCTGTCATAACCCACACCATCTGTTTCACACGCAGCAGTGTGAGATCTCATTTTGTTCTTTCTTACAAAGAGCTCCAGACATCAAAGAACTGTCCCCTTGACCGCTGTCTCAATCAAAGGATTTTACCTAGACAAATCTGTACTTTCCATTATGATTTCATTGCTGCAGAATATCAGGTGTTTCCTGGTATTAATGGGAGGAATCCAGTCACCAGTGGGTTTTTTTAAGGGCCAAATCCTGTCACTGTTCACTTCCCATGGGCCTTTTGAGTAGCACAGAAACTCCAAACTCAGCAGTTAATTAGGGGTTAGTTACTTAAGGCTTTAGAGACTGACTGTGGTGCACTATACAATGTGTCTTTTGTACAGTATGATGTGTCTATCTGTTACCTTCCAGAAGGTGAAGTAGAGATATGCTGGCTAAACGCATGGTTGGGATTAAGTTGATGTATAGAGAGTATGTTTAATCACTCATAGAAAAATCCCTAAATCTGACATGTTTTTGAGTCTTCTCTATTCTCATGTTATTCAGTCTGTGCTTTATTTACATAATACAGATATTTCTCTTTCATTCAGGTTGTCTCATGGTAGGCTCCACAAAGGAATAATCCTTTTTGACAGTCTTTAAAGGGTCGCAGCTGTATTTGAAGCCTATGACCAGTAGCACTACTAATGGTGTATTTGCAAGAGAGTACATACAGTGAAATTCTTTCTAGTATGATGCGGAACTGTTTCATCTCTTTTGTGCTAGAGAAGAGGCATCTTGCTTGTGGTGAATGGCTGAAATATTAGACTACATGTTTTCTGTAATCATTAAAACAATAGTGTACCAGCTTCTCCCCAAGCTAAAAATAATCCTGTCATGGGCACGACCCTTTTCCTCTTCTTGATAACTGAATTCAACATTCCCATAAATAAGGTCCTTTTTTATTTTATTTTTCATTGACTTGTCCCTAGCAAATTTAGTTTCAAGGTCTTTTATTTCTGTTTCTAAAGTAATTATCCTCTGGGCCTCTTCCTTTCTTCCTGGTATGATGCTAGACTAATTATTCTTCTCCTAATGAATGCCTGAAATGGATCCCATATGGTGGCATATGTGCCTTCAGATGGAAGCTTCGTTTGAATAAAATAAGAAAATTCTTCTCTTGGGGCTTTCTTAAATTTTTCATTCTGTAACAATGATGAGTGAAATCTCTGTCTTGGGGATACACGCAGCCAACTTGCTTTCTATTACACTTTGAGCTTTCTCTGAGCGGGAGATTTCCTTGTTGTGCTCTCATGCTACGGCCATACGCAGCTCTTACTCCACGTTGTCACAGACTGCTGGAGTGAGTTAAAGCAGCATTCCATTTGATCTGAAAGCCATTTTTGTTTCCTTTTTAAAAAAAAATACATATCTTGGTCTTTCTCTTGCAGTTCTTTGTCACCATTCTCTAGACCTACCTTACAGCAATGTAGTACCCTTTTTTATTGCTTTTCACATTCAGCCCACACAGTGTCTTTTTTATGCAGTTTCCTAAGAAATAAAAGACTAATCCCAGTTTATTTCTTTGCATGCAATGGCTTGAACTCACGGTTCCCAGCAGAATGCTTTCTCTCCCGGATTAGTGAGTATTCTGTGGTGCATGTCAGTCTGCGTGTCTACATGAGAACGAGTATGTTAAATGCATAAATGTAAAACTGAAGGCCTCCAGCTCTCAGCATTGTAAGCACCGCACTGGCAGTGAACGAAGCAATAGCTGCCACTTGTTTTTGGAAATGCAGCATAAATTTATGCTGCACTCAGTTCCTGTTCACCTTTAAGAAGAATTGGTAAAACCGCCAGTGGAACCTAGTGCTGCCTCTTTACCTTTCTGTAACATGATAGAAACGTTACGGTTACAGAGTATTGTGGTAGACTGTAGCAGTCCTGGTCATGGATATGTACAGCCTTGTACTGAGTGCTGTGCAACGGAGACTATTTTCACGACTTTAAAATCAGGTGAAAATAAGGTCATTGATAATTTTTTCAAGCATATGTAAGTAAAACAAGTCACGCTGATACATTAAGCTTACGTCAAACAAAGATATGTGAGACATTCCAACTCAACAAATTCAGACTTGTTACTTCTTATGATCCATAATTTTTCTATAGGCTTAACTTTAATTCTGATGTGTTTTCCATGCGACTTAGTGTTTATGGAAATCTCTGGTATGTCATTTTGTCCTTAAACACAAACCATTTTTCTATCCAGTAATCACTGAAATAGGCATGGGGAAATGTGGCTTCTGAACTGCCAACTACCACAACACGCTGCGCTTGAGTCTACTAAGCAACAGTGTAGTGAATGACTAAGGCTGCATCTCCCAGTTACGGCAGTGATGCTAAAGGTCTGGATCGGTCTGTAGCAGGGTTGTGATTTGATATTGCTGCATGGAAGATATGCCAGAACAGAAATATTTGTGGACCAATGAATGCGAAATGCTGTTTTTAAAAACACTGATTCTGCATAAAGTTATTTTAGTAGTGTATCACTTGAATCATGCTAATCACTTGTGAAAACATAATCATTTTATCTGATGTATTTGTTCTTGCGTTCAGAGACACAAGGGGGAAATACTCATTGATTTTCAGTAGAACATTTGATGTCAAGTTGATAAAGAAAAGGACAGTAACTAAGTGTGCCACTATTAATATCAAGCTCTACTTGGATTTAAAAAAAGACCTTCAGCAATGTGTTCATCTGCAATCAGGGAGGATGTTAGAACAGGAAAAAAATGCCTCATTTTACGAAGTGCTATGAGGCCTAGTTTCTCTTTAAGTGGAGTGAGTGTTTGCTTCTGGGTGGGTTCAGCCTGAGAATATCAAACAGCTTTGCAAAATACATACCGTACTTTAGAGAATAAGCTTATTTTTTTACTTGCTGGCAGTTTCTTGTTTTGTTTTCTCTTCTGCGAATGAGTAATTGTTAGCATTCCAATAACCCAGCTCAGGCTTTAAGATAACAAACCACCAAACAGATTTTAGCTCCTCAAACAATCTTTAAGCTTACACATTCTTGTAAGGCATAATCCTTGAGTTGGATTTGTTCTGTTTTGCTCCGTTTTGTCCTACTCTGTACATATTTTTCTGATAGACTTGTGAAGATTTTTAACAGACCAAACCTGGAAGGGTCCCCAATGACCTGTTCAATAGCTTGTGTCCTCTACCTGGCTTTCAATCACTCGCTACAAATAACCAAGGGAACATAAACCATTTTAGAGGACAACAATTTATCTTTTGCAGAGCAGTTGGTTTCTTTTCTTTCATTGAGTCAATGCAGTGACCATACAGAATTCTTAATTCTGAAGCAGCAGCAGTTTCTTGTTCAGCTTTCTTATTAAAGTCACAGTGTCGTTTTCTGACAGGGCAGTATTTGCATATATAGGCTTGACGAAAGGCCAGTAACTAACAAGGTGAAGGCTGGTAACCGACAGTGTGAGGGGAAGGGGGTCATTTCTCATCCATATCTCAGTACTGGTTGCTCTCCCTGATGGAAGTTTGTTCTGAACACCCTCTTTAACAAGATATGCTGCTGAAGGTAATAAATATCTCTGGGAATCTCGGCAGCAGGTTTTCTTAGAAGATCAAAGCTTTCACTGTTGGATACTTAGGCCCCTAAATTCATTCTTAAGTACCCAAAACAAATTGCTATGATGATGAAAAATACCACTTAGCCACAAATCTAATTTTGACAACGTGAGCTGTGAGTACTCAGAGTGTTATAGAAGCAGACCATGTTAATCTACGTAATCAGATTTGGTGTTTTCTCTCTACTTAGATCTATCTAGGAGCAATGATTCAGGAATATTGGTCAGGCAATATCATTCAGGCAGTATCAAGTGCAGGACAGTGTCATTTTCTTGATGAGGTTAGAAACTTCCGATTCTGATCCCAAGTCAGAGTTTGTTTTACTCATTGAGCCCTAGAGGCAGGAATTTCAGTAGTTTGCTCTATCAAGAGGACATGTCCAAACTCAGTAATACTTCATGGCACCAGCTCTGACCTAACATTTTGGAGCCAGCATTCAGAGTGGACATAGATGTCTGGTGTGATCTACAGTTACCTGAGTAGAATGTTAACTGGGGAGCCGGCTTCCACTGCCTTTCATCCAGAGTGAATTGTACAGTCTGCTCTATCCTTTTTGAAAATGCTTTTGGGGCAAGGCTCAGAAGAGAAACTGATAGTGATACCTTTGATACCACTGCATTGCAGGATATTGCAGGAGTAATTTTCAAAAGCCAATCAAGTTCTCTTAAAACTAGGTACTAGTTTTACCCACTGTTCACCAACCCACATCAGTTATTTAAATAAATTTCTTCTGTGGAATTGGCACAACCTTGCTGATGGACAAAATGTTTCTACCATCCAGCCTAAAATTATTTCTTAGCAGTTGAGCAGGGTCTATCTGCATCGTTATGTACCTAAATCCCTTTAAGAATCTTGACTTTTGTGCTTTCTGTCATAAAAACCCAACAGACTACACAGTGGAGCTGCATTGCCTACTACAGGTGTGGCAGGTCACTGAGGGACGATGTAATCACCTGCGTCAAATAAAACTCCAACATGATATGATAAAGGCAAAAAAACCCCAAACTGAAACAATATTCACGTGCTGGGCATTACAAGCCCAGGGAGAGAACAAAATGTCGAGGGTCCTATTGTTCACCTATCGCACTTCATTTAATAGCAGTCTAATGCAGTGACATAATTATACCATGAGCTCTTTCTAAATCGTAGAGTTTCTTTCCCGTAGCTGGTCATCTGCTGTGTGCTGTCACCTGTTAAGAAGCATAACACGACAGTAAATACAAAGAAGCGAAGAAATCTGAAAAGCTCCAAGCACTACTCTCAAGCACCCTTGCAGATTTTCTTTGTCTCACACTTTATATTTAAAAATTAATCCAGAGCACCCCCACAAAAAATCTATTTTAGTTGTTTAACAAAATGGAGTATTGATTTGCCAAAGCCTAAACACAGCAGCCTACATGATTCATTGATCAAGAATTTGGGCTAGGTCCATGTGATCATTAACTCCTCTGTCAGATGCATTCATTTATTCATAAGCCTTGTTTATGGCAGGCCCTTTTCGCTGGCCCATTTCAGAATAACAAAATCAAGTACCTTCTCTATCTTCCATTTCACTGAATACAGAAGACAAAACAGAAGGCGCTATCAACTTCAAAGATTTTAGGAGGCTTTTGTAGAATCCAGGAACTCTGGAGGCTTTCATATAAGTCCAGGCTTCAGTATTATTTCAGAACTGTTCATCATGAGTATAAAATTCCCCAAAGAAAGCAGCCCCTTGTGCTGCCATGTGGGGAACCAAACCAAATTTGAGGAAGTTGGTAGTTAAAGTATTAGCAGGACCATATACCTTTGTGCCGTTGTTCAGGAAATTCTGGCTGTGTGACGCAAAGCCTTCCTTTTGATGGACTGTTGTTGCAGTATAATGTTTGTTGGAAACTTCTGATGCACAGGTTGAACGATTACAAAACAGGGTCTGGTTAAAACCCATGGCTTAACAAATCAAAGTTTTTTCACTTTTGCTCAGTATATTCTCTGGGGTTTAAAGTAAGCAAAGCAAAAGGGTCCAGAATTCTGAGTTTTTTAACATGGTACTGCTTTAAATTCAAGACTTTACTGCGCTGCATAGCTTAATAGTACGCAGGAGATAGATACTAACAATGAAAAATGAGTCTTTCTAATCAATATCTGAGTATTTGCTGCACTCCATTAATCCTTTATCGAAAAGTAACATCACAGTCATGAAGAAGTTATTATAGGGTGAAGTAGGTTATGATCTTATGTTGAGTTAAACAGCCTGTGATAACAGACAGAGTTCAGCATCTTCCCTGAAACACAGGCACGTTAGGTAACCCCTCTGTGGAAGCTGGATAAGCTCTACTGCCTTTCCCTTGAGGTGCTGTGGGTTAAAGGCATACTCGGAGACAGGTACCTCAAAAGAGCTGGCGTGTTCACTCACTCACCTTGTCATAACTCCACGGTAAGCCTATCTCCTTAGCATACAGCTGTCAACCTTTTAACATCAAAAAAAAAAAAAACACCAACCCAAAAAAAGCCCAAACAGTGGGAAAAGAAGACAAAGCAGTTTGTGATTTTCTTGGTCTTGTTTAAAGAAAGAATAAAGTAGCCTCATTCTCAGTAATTTATATAACCAAAGTCTAATTTGCGTGCTGGATGGCCTACAATGCAAACTAGGGACTACAGTCTGTCTTCGGGAGCCTGGGTATCTCTGAGGGTGTGGAATTACGTCTTTCTGTGTATCTACTAATTCTTGCAAAGGCAGTAATGGAAATCTCTCTATATGAATCAGGACATATGAGAAGGTAGCAAGAAATAATACTGGAAAGTAGGAAACCCAGGCCCCATCCAGACCCACGAGGACGATGGGAGTGCTTCCACAAATCGTATGTGGTGGGTTTTGGATTAGACACTAAATCTGTAGTTGGTACATAGTTGTGGTGATACGAGCAGAGAATTTACTGGCTCAATTTTTCTGTATTTGGGTGGAAGAAGTGAACTTTATCCTGACTACACCTGGTGTGGATAACTTGGTCAAACCTCTGTATAAATAAGAATTGAGTTGAGTGTACCGCCATGCTGGGTAGTCATCTGAAACCTCAGTGACACGTTCCCTCTCGGAAAATTTCAGGGCCCTCTCTTAAAAATGGTGAGCTTGTAAACATCTCATGCTGAACTCAAACATTCTTTATCAGAGATAGGCTGATTTTAGACTTAACTCTGGTGTCACTGCTGGTTTTGTGCCAACAATGGAAAGGAAACAGAATCACACTTTGCCCGAGGCAAAGTTCTCACACAGTCTGTTCTGTTATCAATACAAGTCACAAACCTTTTCTGCAGTAAGATCTCATTACAAGTATTTTTATGCTTTGGAACATTCATTTGATTTAACTTTTCTTCTTAAATTGAAAGTATTTACATTTGGACAGAGACAGTCATCTATTATAAGCAATAAAAAGTAAGACATCAATACATATATGTACGTTCATATACGTATCAATATGTATATATACATTTTTCTGTTAGCAGTGTATTTGCACTATGCTTTCTTTCAGTTAAAGACTGAATGTGTGCCTCAAGAAATAGGCTTTAAATGGATGCACAATAGCTGCCTACAATGGGTAATTTCATTTAGGCACAGAATTACAGAGTAGCCATTTTTAACTTCAACTAGATTACACATTTACTAAACCTTCCATAAATTCATCATTTGGCTGAGTCATATTGAGAATTGTTTTAAATAAATCTATGTGAAAATTAAATTTAAGTTGAAAAGCAGCAGCAGAAAGATGTATAGTAAGTACTTCATTTGTTGTAATAGGACTATTTGGAAGGAATACAAATGCACTTCAGATTGTAAAGAGCACAATTACTTTTCTCCGGGAGCTGAATGAAATAGTTCAGCTTCTGCTTATAATATTTGATATGGATTATTGTCATAAAATTCAAGACATATTTTTGAAATTAATTGTTTTCTTGGTGTATATGATACTCCCAAATGAGTTCTCAATTTCTTTGTTTTATTAAAATGGCCAAAAAGAACAGGAATTGTCTTAACTGGTTGAACCTGTAGTTCATCTTCTGTATTATACTTCCTTTGGCAGGGGACACTACCAGATGCTTCACAGAATTGTCAAAAACACATTTATTGTAGAAAACTGTGTGGGAACAATTGGGATGGATGGGACATGAAGGGGAGGGACAAAACCCTAATTCCTGAAAGGACCTTGAAGAGGTCATCTAGTCCATCACCCTGCCCTAATAGACCAGAGGGAGAGAGAGAGAGGAAATCTCATTCTAACCCCTGAGAGTGAACCTTGGTTTCAGGGTCTCTTTCTCTCATATCTAACAACGTGCATATTATCCATACACTGTCTAATGCTTTTCAAGTGCTATATGGGATTAGCGTATTCTAGATGACTGCAAAAGATCTGGAGTGCCATGTAATAATTTATTGCTAATAGATGACTGCTGGGATTCTGAGACAATTTGTA